>NW_016908917.1:506154-567519 GCF_001483705.2 Eufriesea mexicana
GAAAGGGCGAAGGTTGAGAGTCGGTGTACGGAAAGTCCGTGTAGAGAGGCAGAATTTGTTGGACCCTGTGAGAGGTTCAGGGCTGGGGATATGTAGTTCCCCGGCTGAGAGATTGATAAGGTTCGAGGCGGGTTGGATTAGGTTTGGAACATGCGGCGAGGAATCGGCTTGGCTCGGTGGAAAGTGCGTCGAGTTTGGATCAGATTGACTTAGAATTACATTGCATTCACGGGTAACTCGTGTCATGTGTGGAATACGTAAGAGTAGAACGTGTGTGGAGTTGGTTTGGAATAAATGGCAATGGTTAGAGTGGATATAGGTGCGAAACGCTGATGTGCAGGGAGAAATCGATTTCTGCAGCAGAACTTTCTATTAATTGGTTATTATTCGCGAACATGGTCTACGTGGGTAACAATTTTCTCATTTACGGCTTAAATCCCGCTCTGTATGCAGCCTGAATCCGCTTCGCGTTGGAAACATCTGGGAACAGTGTAACCTGGCAACAACCACGGATCGATCCTTTCAGGTATGAAATACGAAGAAACATCCGAGACAATAATCCCGAATAACAAGAAAAACCGACTTGTCGTCAGTGGCAGCGACAATCGATCGTGCAAGGAGCTGTCATACGGTACGTGACAAAATGAAAGTAAGATCGAACTCGATTCATAATCGTATAGCTTTCGTCGTCAGATATGCGGAGAAAATCACAGCGTGCTGTCACTTTGTCTTCACAAACATAATTCCACGACTGGATCGTATCGGCGTATCGAAACCGTGAGATCCTCGTCCCGCGAAACAAGCTCGTCATTTATCGTCGTAAAATCCCAGAGCGGATCAGCTTGGAGATTTTACGCGTTTCTGATGGTGGTAGCAGATTCAATGATCATCGCGCAATCTCGAGGAGACATCGGGTCGTCGCTGGAGCAGCTTGCACCCCTATTCCTCGAAGGGCGGGCAAATGCTCCTATCGAAGGGAGGGCGGGTTTTACGCGTGTTCCGTCGTCGCAGACTCGGTGACTAAAACCGCGAGCAAGTTAGCGGTGGGCCAACGAAAACAAGCGACTGGCTGTAAACAGAAGTTCGCAGGGACGAAACGTCGAAGCGGAGGAAGCACTACGAGAGAGCATCGGGAATTGGGAAATTTATTTCCACGCTTGTCGTCCCGTTCCGACTCTGTGTATGTTCGCGAGTGGAACGAATTCGTTACGATATCGCGGAGTAGCATGAAAGATCGGGATAGAGAGACGTATTTCTTCTGCAGCCTACTTAAGATCCATATAGTCTGGGGATAGAGTAGCTTCCTTTCTTTTATCATGTTCCGAAAGATATGATGAAATCTGGTGTTCGAATACAACCTAGAGTCAGGTTGGCAGGGATCAGAAAGGGGCTGACACGAATCGCGGTGTTTCGCTTTGAGTTTGGCAGAGTTTAGAACTGTCAGACTGGTTAGGGTAACTGGGCTGTCAGAGATTTTATGTTTCTTAATGTAGTATTTAGTATCACAGATTGTTAGTCTAAAAACGAGGTTAGGAAAGCATAGATGCCCACACAGGGTCCTCACTGATGTATAAAGGTATAATTGAAATACGAGAGGTTGAGGTGCAAACATGCTAACATTCGCTACCCTAACTCTAGTACTCGCTATTTCACATTGAGTTCTACAAACTGATCTTACTCTATCATCCAATGGTTTACACTGTCAACTAGTTTCAAGCGTTGTAACTACGTATTCGTTCCTTTCGCGATTATGATCCTGATACGTTAAAAGATCCTGCAGTAGTTTGATCGCGAACAGACTCATTGATCGATTTAATTACTCGCTTCTCGAATTTTGTATGATTCACGCGAATTCGTACAAGAGATTCGTAGCTACATATCGAAAGGCCACAGGGCGTTCCCCTTAAATGACGCAAAAACGAAGGGATCTCGCTCGAACGGAGGCAAACATCAATTCGCGCTGACACTGGCGCTGCGAGGAGACGAATCGTGATCCAAGCTGAAGGGGAAAGAATTGTCTGATGGCTCGCGTCGTCCCCTGCACTCGCTCGTCTAGATCTTAGACTAGTTGTACAGGACGCGTCAAAACTGGCCAACTGCTGTCAACCGCGAGAGTGGAAATCACAGAGTAAGTCTAGATTGACTGAAGACTTTTTGGACATTCCTTTAAACTGAACTGTAAACTAAGGAAACACGGTTAGGAGATCAGCTGAAGCGACGTAAGGACAGGAAACAGAGAAAGATGACAGTTGACAACTCGCTAATCCCAACCCTGAATCCAAAGTCTAATAAAGGTCCACGATGTCGTGAAAAAGGGACGAGTATAGTGAAATGTGCACTCGACTACACTTTTGCAGTGAAGCTTCGTATTACTCACCCCTGTCTCTGGTCAGGGTAACTAACCTCGCATCGCGAATCTCGTCGATCAGTCCCGCTGACGTCACGCCTGCCAGACAGCAAGATAATGATGATCTCGCTCTTAACGGCTGCTTGGAAGATCTACTCATTTGTAGAACACATCCCAGACTTTCTCGAGTCCTTATCGTTAAGCAGTCATCGCGAACCTAGTCCATCTCGACTACTGTATCATCTCCGTCTACTTTAGACCAAGGATCACTCGGTTCCATTGCCCGCACTCTTACGAATAGATTAGCCAAGCGTCCTGACATGCCCCAATGAAGAGAAAAGAGGATCCAGGTCCTCGGCTGCCAATCGTCACTGGATAATCCAATCTCGGCTAAGCTAGAAACACGAAAGGACCAATTTGACGGAAATGCCAATTCGGCCAAACTTTGTTTAACGTCCAACCTGGTCTACGAGTCGTACAATTTAGGAAACGGTGTACAATGTCAGGAACAGTGCTCCGTTCGACGTCTACGGAGAATTATTCCACGAAAAGAAGATATTTATTCCCCGAAGAAATCAAACTTCTTTTACGATCCGTGTCACAAAAATCGGTCGGAACTTCTTCCGGGCGAAATTTCAGTTTCCACGGGCGTTCGCAGAGGTTCCTTGGCTTCCGTTTATTCCAAGGCGCCCTGTATTCTCCCCGAATTCTTCCCCATATTGCTCATCCCCCGCCGCTACCCCAGCCACCGTTCCCAACTTCTTTCCACGACTTTTTCCTCCCTCTCATCGAGTTTCGGATATTTCGCTGATCGAGATAGGCGTGGCCCTGTTTTTCTGCCACGCTTATGTCCTTTCTCAACTCGGAATTGTCCCGATGGTAACGCTCTTCGATCTTTGGCCCCTTCATCGCCAATACGTCCACGACCGACGTTTCCCTCGGCGATGTACAGGGATATAAATTAGCCGGATACCACAGCGAAGATGTTATCGGTGATAAAATCACGAAACGCGATGATAGCGTTCGCTGTAACTCACAGTCGCGGGCAAGATAGATGGCGCTGCTGAACAGGGCAGAATAGACCGCGATAAAAATAATTGATCGGGATTGGGACTCTCTCGTTATTAGGTAGCCACTGTGAGGAAATTACAGTTAGGAGACGTTTCAGAAAAATTCGAGGAATACCTCAGACAGTAGACCTTAGACCTCTGAAGAAGAAAGATGTTTCTATCGGCTGAGCAAGTGATTCTCAGCCATTTTGGATTATTGAGCTTCCAGCGATACATCGTAGTCGCAGGGATTCCCGTGCGTTAAAATATTACTCGAAACGAACACAGGACGTGGAAGCCTCCAATAGCCAGACTGCCGCAATAACGTGGACCGAGCATATATACGGAAAGGGCTAAAACCAGCGTTCGAACGTGGCTACAGAGAAGAGCAAAGGGGGAGGAATCGATTTCATTTCGAAGTTTCGACGGGATATCAAAGTCGACCGCTGACTGCCAGTCAGTCTGGCAAGTCGGATATCATAGATCTTGGCCATCCCGGAATAACTTTGCACTTTCGTTACCGCCTTTTCTCTTATCGACCAAACATAAATCCTCTGAGCCCCAGCGGGACAATAATAGCGGAGCGACCGAGACCGCGTCACCGTTCTCCCAGAGACACTCTAAACAGATTCGTATCTGCCTCTAAAAACGCAGACGCTCGTTTTTCATCGGAAAAACGTATTCCTCGGCATCCCCGCCCCCCTTTCGTCGTATATTTTAGCCGAGTCGATGATCCGATTCCTTCTACCAATCGTTTGAATCTTATTTGAGACCTCGAGACTGGGATCTCGTTTGGAATAGACCCTGTTCCTTGCTTTCTTATTTCTCGTTCAATAATTTATATCGTTATTGTCGCGAGAGAGACTCGGAAAATTATTAGACAGTTTCCCTCGGATTCCAGTTATTCGTCCTCCCACATTGAGGTCCTTCGTCCACAGTCGATGGCCTAGCCTAGCTAGCTAGCTTCCACGAAGGGTAACTATGTCAGTGTGCACTGTCACGATTATTCTGACTCTAAAAATATAGAATAGACTAAGGAACTTAGTCTCGAAATAGCATAATCTATCTTCCTAACCACTTGCTCCACGATTTGATTTCCGATGACGCATGCTATAATCGACGAAGTGTTACATGACAATTACGATGATGTAAGGAGAACGAGGTTCGACCAACTCTCGAATAGAGACTAACGCGGATAACTACGTATAGTTATGGAAGCTCTCGTGAAGGTACAACACGGTGGAGTTGCACTCTGCAGAATGCGCTTTATACGTGTCATGGTGCGGGCTCTGTGTTAGGGAAGGGGTACGTTTTGGGGAAATATTGGTTGACACAAGATTGGCTGTCAATGAACTTTGGTTCGTTTCGGATGACCTGTCTCAGGTTTGAGGTTTGTACATAATGACGTAATAGGAAAAGGTTTGAAGAGATGACAAGAGGGTTGACACAGGTGACACTCCTGAGTCATTAGCGCATTTCGGGGGTTGACTATGGATGATAATATCGGCTTCGCGACAGCCTGGCTGATGAAAATAATCAATCAAACGTTAAACGGTGCAGAAGCACGTCTAAATTACTATTTTTCTAGCTACGTAAATTCCCAGTTCCCTTGGCAGAATTCGCAGGTATCTTCTCTGCGTTCTAGCTTCGAAACCTTGACACCGATTCCGCTATTATCGGTCATGGACCATTTTATCACCCACCCAAAATTTTCCTCAAAGCAGCGAAAGAATTGTAAGGATGTAAAATAAATATTACTAACCAAACTCTCGTTCGAAGGTTCTCCAAGCTTCAATAGGGCGTGGCACGATCAACAGGAAACTCAGTCGCACGTTGAGCTATTTCGTGCTAACGTCTCGAAGAATAACACGCAACTGAGACGGAAAGACGTCGACGAAATTGACCAAGACTCTGACCCGTGATGTTTACATTGGACTTGGACTATAAGCCGAGCCTCTCAACCGTCACACTCGTGTTTAGCTCGATTTCCTTACGAGCCTCGCGCGATATTGTGTACACGAGGACAGATTCCTCGCTCTTATCAGCCGTCCTTGAATTGCTCGTTCCTGCTAACGACGGAAAGTTTCGAAACACTCGATAGTTGGAGCCACTCTCGCGACCTTTTATTATTCTTACCATTCCCCGTGACCATCGTTACAACGGTCTCTTCTTGAAAATTCAACAGGGCCGAAGGATTAACTTGGAGTGTCGTTTCCTCCAACTAGTTAAAGTCTTGCTCGTCGACTGTTCGCGTTTGAGGATTCCCCGGAATGCATCATTCGAAAGGATCGATCCGTCCTTTTCTTTCCCTTTCAGCTGCAACCTCTTCGGAATGTAACTGCTCCTCGCCGGAATTCGCGATGAGGCTCGCGATTTGGGATTTAGTTAGGCGACTGAGTGCTCGCTTAAGGAAACATCCCCTGTGCAAGGGTCCGGGCAGCAACGTAATCGCCAGGAGTACACTGCCCGTGGATTAACGGACGAAAGGAAGACCCCGATAAATTGGACAGGGGCGGAGAAACAGGGCGGTGCTCGGGGAACTGCCTCGGGAATCGCAGTGTGCAACACGCATTTCGCGAACTTTTCTTTCGGCTAATGGTTCCCATTGCTGGTGCAACCCCGTAGTTTTCGCGTCGAAGTTATTTAGGGATGTCCCAAAAAATTCGCGCGATATTTGAATTTTCAAATTTGTACGATAAAGTGTTGCCAATATAAAAAGGAAAAGGACAGCGTGATTACTGATAGTTCAGAGTTATTATAAATGGACGCTACAGGGAAAAACAATGTTTCTTGATTGTTGAGCAATATTTACGATTTTTAATTAAAAACCAGCGTTTTCTATGAAAATTAATTCTTGCGTGAATTTTGGGACACCCTTTATATGAAATGTCTCTTTGTTATTTCGCTAACTATTCCTCGTTATTGTTGAATCTAACTACCTCACTGTGAACTAGAATTACTTTGAATATTTTATACATAATATTTTTGCATGACCCCGGAAATTCGCTGTCTCATCCTTGGAGAACCATAGGATGTCCATTAAGAAACTTCGACTGAAATTGATTCGGTAATAGCAGTGTAAAGTGGTGGATATATTAAGGTAAAAGCTGCTAGGAACTGCTATCCTGACATCTATTATCCCGTGGTGCGAGGCGGGAGCCAGCTAGGTGGCCTAACTCGCGAGTCCACTAGGGAGCCCTAGAAGAAAAAGCAATTGTCCCTAGCCTCCTCTCCCCTTGTTTTTCCTCGTCCCCGTAATTGCACCATCACGCGTGTATACTTAATCGCATGAATGTACCGCTAGGTGTAATAATGTTGTACAAATATTTACATACGCAGTGGGATTGCGCAACAGTAGGTATGCATAATAGTTTCACGAGTTTACTGCGATATACGTATGTTCCGCACCCACTCGCGCAGACCAGATGTTACTAATTCAGTAATTTCGAATTAAATAGCGGAGCAAACGACGAAATCGTTATTAGGTGCATAATAGGGTCCCAATAGGTTAAAAAATTGACCACCAACCTCTTTCCTGTCTATTCACCGCGAATCTCCTTTTTCCACTCGCTCCCGCGATTTACCAAATAGCCAAACCTCGATATTCACTTTCCCGTCCAACTTTGCTCTGCACTCGAGTAACGTTCGAGGTTACATGCATCCTATATACATATTAGCATTTACAACGCGACTGCATTAAACTTCGAATTCTACACGGAAATACAGAAATTGCTTCTATTTGCAATGCCGAATTGCATTTGGAATTTGCAATTGCGAGAAATAGGTATTAAAAAGGACAGGAAATTAATTTAAATAATTTAACCTCTTTATGGGCACACGTATGCGTTCGACGAAAGCTATCGGTTTAGGCTATGGAGACAAATGTGCGCTCAGCGAAGGCTTTGGTGGTTTACTTTGTTTCGTGTGTATGTTCGACAATTGTTTCTATCGACTGCATGTCGTTCTCGCGAAGCACTTCGACTTAGAACAGATCGCAGTCAGTTAATTAAATAATTTAATTAATTTAAGTAATGTTGTAAATTAACTACGACCATGCAACAATGATGACAGGCCTGCTAGAGGTTGCAGACTAATACCTATCTTTGGACTTCAAGGATCTTTGCTACTATGCAGGCATCAAGGGGTCGGTTCTTGGGTTTAAAGGAATCTAAGTTTAACCCTTTGACTGCCACGCCGAAATCACATGTGTAGTATTTCTATTATTCAAAACATATAATGGCAAAATAATAATAAATTGATGATATAAGACAATACTCTTATCCAATGGAGCGTTTGTCTTATTGTCGGTCACTGGTGACCACTGTGATGCCTTGATAACGGTTGACAATTGGCTAATTGTCAATTGTAAGTAGTTCAAGCGCTCCAATCACCAATGTCCACCGTGACGTTACAGGAGAAACCATGACCGGTCATATATAACCAACGTGACAGTCAAAGTGTTAAAAGGACTTTCTAAAGCCAGTCAGTCTCAAGTCCGCGACAATATAGAACGCTTTTAAAGTATTGTAATTCATAAGGATGTTGTTAATCCTTGAAATACCGTTGTGGCTTATATTACTCATCAGAAGAACCATACTGCCTGCCCCGTACCCAGGTAAAACACAATGGCACTTTGATGCTTGACTATCATATATGCCAAGTACCTTTTTCATTTGCAACCCCTACTCTTATACATCAAATTCGGGAACTCCATCCAATTACAAATTACATAGCCCTACCAAGGATCTACATAAAGACTAGGCCTATTAGCTTATAGAATATAAAAACACGTGATGGCAAAATAGACGCACAGTCCACTTACTACTTCGTAGCCAAACACAATCTTCTGAAAGTCCGTCACTAATCGTCGTCAAGCAAAAACGACTTCTTGTTTTGAGTCCTCCTTGACGACTCCTTTTATATTCGCATGAGTGTACATATTTCACCTACATTAAACTTTATATATCTATTAACGTACTATTGAATGCGGTTACTTTCCTGCAGGCTAAACGCTGTAATTTTATCCTGGAAATTATAATAAATAATAAAATTCGACAGATTACGAGCTCTGAAAGCTCTGGATGGGGTATTCCAATGGTGACATTAGGTACACGATTCCGCAGCACCCTGCGACTTCTTAGGAACGGACTGAAGCGCCTCGGCAGCCAAGATGGCGGACGCACGCGTCAATTCGACACGACTCGTCGATCGGTGTCGGTTTATCGCGGTGTGCATTCGCTGCAGGGTGTCTCCTCGTGGTAAATAGAAGAAAAGTTTGCTCTCCTTTTCCACTCGAGCGTTCATTCGTTCTGCTCGCGTGTGCGTGGCCGAGAAAATTACGCGTTCAATTTGGCAAAGTGGTGGCCGCGCCTCGTGCCGGTGAATTACGGGGGAAAAACAAAATGGCGATCGATAGCGATCCCGGAGTCGCGCGGGAATCCTTTGACGAGTCGAGTCTCGTTCTGTGGGGCGACAAAGCTGAGAGACCGGAGAAAGAATTAGAAAGGGGAAAGAAAGAAGAGATATATATATATATATACAGGGTGAGGGAAGAAGGTGTTGAATGCGCGTTAATTGATACGCTCCTGGCGGGGCGAGGGGAGGATTTTTCAACGAAGACGAATCCGTCTACGATTTACCGTACAAGCGAAACAAATTTTGCCCGAGCGAATCAGCCAGTCGATGGATTATTTCACCCCCTGGCAATTTCGAATGGATGGCGAATGAACAAAAATGAGGAAGGGAGAGGAGAAAAAAGGAGGAAGAAAGGGAAGAGGGGGCAAAAAAGGGATGTACAATGGCTCAATCACAGCGGCAGGAGAGTTATCGCGCCTGCAAAAGAGGAAATTAACCGTGATTTAATAGCGAGAATTTTCGGATTCACCGCCATCCTCGTGTAACTCGTTTCAAACGTTCCCTCCTTTCCCTTTCTCGCTTTATCCGGCTCCGAATTCTCTCTCTTCCTCTCCTATCTCTCTCTCTCTCTCTTTCTACCCTTCTCCTTCCTCTCTGTTAACGCTGACTCTCTCTCTGTCGTTTTTTTCTCTCTCTCCCTTTCCCTCTTTCTCTCTCACTTTCTCCCTCTACCATTCTCTCTCTCTCCGTTTCTCTGACCGTCCTTCTTTCTCCGACGCGCACTTTCGCCCGGTGCTGCGCTCTGCTCTTTCGGTATCAAATTCAACGTGTCGCCAGAGCGATTCCAGCGGAACACGCCGGGTAGCCTGATTTTCCTGATGAGTTCAGACGCCGTCGGTGAAATTAATTTCGCTTCATTTCGTGCCGGCTTGAAATTTGGCGGGGAAAATAAACGACGCCACCGGAGAAGCGGGGCTGGAGAAAAAAAGAGAGGAAAGGGAAAAGAGAAAGTAGGGGGAAATGGCGACGGACGCTGGAAGACGTCGCGACGCGCTGATCGGGTCACAGTGGATGTCTTCGGACGTAATTATTAAGTCCGTCGGAATCGAACGAACGATCGGGCAACGTCCGGATTCGACGAATGGCACGCCGGCATTCCGATTTAATCGGTTCTCAATGCGGAATGGAGGAACCGAGGAATGGGGCGACACTTATTCCGGGATACTTTCGAGGAAAGTTTCTTTAAATTTGTACGCGATCCCTCGGTTTCGATGATAGCGTCAATTTTAATGTATTAAAGACATATGTGGTTGATATAGAACATTTAGGTTAACATAGAAACGAATAAATTTGCACGTGATTTGTCGTCATTGTAATTTGTCTTTTAGTACACTCTTCGAAATACCGAAAGACAGATCGGTTTTCCTAAATCAACTGACCACGGAATTTTTCATTTTGTCAACTTAAATGAAACATCCTGTATATAGTAGAAAGTGTCCGATTTACAGTGCCTGGAAAATACAGGTACTTTTTTATTTTCTTGTAAGAAAGTATTAAAGAAATTTTTGGATAACGAAACGCGTACATTATAATTTTTGAATATTAATTTTTATATGTAAAATAATATCAATCTTCGTAAAAAGAATTGAATACCGTTTAATTAAAAATACATTGTGTTTGCGGTATTTTTATACAAAACGCGTTGGAATAATAGAACCAGCCAATCGAAATTCTACTATGTATCGTTTTCATATGGAATTGTTGATAACAAAGTAATCGCTGTTCATGATACAGTGATCCGTGTGCCATTTATTTTGCATTCCCTTGTTTTATTGATATATTGTTCTTTATAATCTCCTAGACACGAGCTTCGCTTATTGTATTTCTCTTTGTAATACGATAAATTCTCTATTCGTATTAATCACTACGCAATTTCTATGAGCATCTGTGACCACTAAAATAACATTAAATACCGCTTAATTAAAAATACATAGCATTTGCAGTATTTTTATACGAACCCGGAACTCTCAGCCAATTGAAACTTTATTATATGTATATACCGATTTTACATACCACTCAGGTATTAACCCTTTGCGCTCGACGATGTTTTGGCTAAAGAGGGGTACGAGTTGAAAAATTTTCTGCTATAAAGCTGATGATATTTTTTCAGCAATAAATAAGAAATCATATAATAATTAACGTGGAATTATTTAATTTCGATACCTCGCACACTGTTACGTTATTTTAAATTTGATATATTAATTAATATCGAGCTTCGAAGTTTTATCAAATGGTGACTGAAAGGCGCCCCTAGAGTGCAAAGGGTTAATAGAATGATAATTAATGTTAACAACACTTATCCTACCCTAGATTTATTCAGCCAATCTCTTCATTCTATAAAACAGCTACTCCATCGCACCTCCCCGTAAAAAATTTTTTTTTTTCTTATACTTATACACATCTGTCACCTCTGTTTGTATATTTGTATATTTTTATTATTAATTTTACTTTTATTTGGTACCATTAATTTTATACCTCACTGTAATAATTTTCTTGTAATTTTTCAAATAGGTTAATCCCGTATAAATAAATAAATAAATAAATAAAATACAATTTTTTCGTATGAAATAAATAAAATAAGAAATTTTTCAAAGAAATAAGAACCTCGCATTCTATTAATAAGAACACGCGTAAAAGTAGAACTTTCAGCTGTTTCGATTGCAGCTATTCGATCTGAGGAAAGAGAATAAAGGACGAGGGTTGCAAAAATCGCGCCACGGTCGCGAATCCTTGATTCGCGAGTCACGGCATACCTTGGAGAAACGATAAATTGATCCGCTGTAACAAACACCGAATACACGATAGCATTACGCCGTTCTCAAGTGCAACGCGACTGATTCGCGAAGCAGAATCGAGCGATCGCTTTTTCCGGCTTACGATCGCGTTACAATCGCATTCTCGTTCGACACTCGACTCCGTGAATTGCATCGCATTCTCCCCGGCCATTCGATGCAGGGGGTGAACGCGCGGCGTGTCGACTTCCGGAAAAAGAATTTCATTGCGTCGGATCCAGAGAACGCGATTAAAAGCGTACACTCGCGACTTTCTATCTTACGCTGCTCCCCTTTCGACGGGGGCGAAATTGTCAGAGAAAATTGTTGCATCGCGAATAACGCGGGGATCAAAATCCAACCCTTTGTACGCCACTCCTATCCTTCGAATAAATTAACGTTCTGCCCCCTTTTGAAGGGATAAAATTGTCAAGGAAAATTGTTGCAACGCGAATGATACAAAGGTCAGCATTCAAAGCTTTGGAATAAATTTCTAGTCCTAAAATTAATTACTATTCCACCCCCTTTTGGAGGGATGAAATTGTCAAGGACAATTGTTGCATCGCGAGTGATACAAAGGTCAACATTCAAAGCTTTGAATGAGATTTCTAGTCCTAAAATTAATTAATATTCCACCCCCTTTTAGGGGGATGAAATTGTCAATGAAATTGTTGCATCGCGAGTGATACAAAGGTCAACATTCAAAGCTTTGGAAGAGATTTCTAGTCCTAAAATTAATTAATATTCTACCCCCTTTTAGAGGGATGAAATTGTCAATGAAATTGTTGCATCGTGAATGATACAAAGATGAACATTCAAAGCATTGGATTAAATTTCCAGTCCTAAAATTAATTAATATTCTACCCCCTATTGGAGGGGTGCAATTGCCAAGGAAAATTATTCCATCGCGAATGTTAGGAAGGTCAAAATTCTAAGTTTTGGATTAGATTTCTAGTCTACAAATTAATCAATATTCTACCCCCGTTTGAAAGGCTGGAATTACTAAAATATTTCCAAAATACTGCAAAGGTAGAGGTTCAAGCCTTTCGATGAGATCACGAATCTTTCAATAAATTAATATTCCAAAAAAAGGTGTTAAAATTAAAAAATCTATATATTAGAATATTTGAAAATATTGGAAAATGTAAAAATACACAGCTTATGCTCGAATTCGTAATAGCAACGAAGTCATGTCTGTTAGAGATAAGAACCAGTAATATCGTCGAAGAGTATATTCGAGTCAATTAGAAAAGCTAGGTTCTAAGAGATTGTCTTCGAGGCACTTGCGAACGAGATGTTCAGCAGTAGAAACTGAAAATAGCGATACCAAATCTCGGAGTGAATTAATTCCGTCATTTGCTTCGAAATATATTCATTATGCACGAGTGCAGCAGTAACTTATGTTTTTATATTTATTCTTAAGATGGCGTATATTTAATAAATTATTTCGAGTACTACGAAAGCATAGCTATCAAGGGATCCGAAGCTCGTTTTACCCAGAAAATCTAAGAATCTCGATAAAATCGCGCGAATATTTTCCACCCCTGCACGACTCGCGAAGGAGCATCTCGCAGCACGGAGAATGATTTTGTATCGAGCCATGCTCTAATTGGCCCTTGAATCCCGGCAGAATAATTCGTGCAAGACGTAGGAAAAGTCGTTAAGGGACGGAACGACATTCGGTAACTCGAAGCTCCGACTTCCGGCGAAAGTTCTCTCTTTCAGCCTTCAGCCATTCTGGAGTTTCGATAGACGAGCAATTTGCGAGATATTCCATTGTGTTACACGCTGCGAGATTTCTTCCGCGAAATTAAGAACGTCAGCCGGCTCGTTTAACGTCGAGATACGCGTTTGGGGTAGCCACCCCTCGGATGCGTCATCGCGTGACTCATTCGTCGTTAATCCGTGATCCCGACACGATGACTACGTCCCACTTTGCTCTTATTGTCGCAGAAATTCGTCTGCGGCAGCGTGAGGGGCTCGTTTCAATTTCCAAATGGACGTGTCTTAGAAAGAATTTTCATTTTGGAGGGAAAGTCCGACTGTTCCTCGAGTTTTACTACTGGAACGCCAGAAAGCGAAAACAGTAGACGTAATTCTTTATTATGGACCGAGAGAAAATAATTAAAACACTTTTCCAACTTATTTTTGTACGTATAATAGCATCGTTATTCCGGTAGTTATACCACGATTTACGGGACACCCTGTACGCGTGAGAAATTATTCGATATTTACTTAAGTAAATAGCATACTCGTATTTTAAAATATCGAAGCAGAGATAAATATTCTTGTATTTGTTTTCTCACTTTGTTTTTATTTTTCGAGATTCGAGATGAATATTTTTAAAAAAATATTCTTTTTTCTCTTTCACGACTGGACAAATATTGACGATGGATTTCGACGTTTGTACACGTGCCGAATAATCGCGTCTTAACGCGTAAAATTTCCCGTCGCACAGCGATACCTCTGTGTCGCTAACAGGGGACAGTATCGCAGAAATGAAATGGAAGGATTAAACGAGAAAAATCTCGTTGCGAAACATAGGTACGCGCGAGCACTTTTTCCTCCCAGCACGCGGTAGATGCCGGCGTCTGAATAATTGTTTCTCGTACTACTTGCACGCAGTATTTCCTGATAAAGCATCGCGCGGAAGCGCGAATATGGAGCATTACATAAATTGCGCTTCGTAACGCTGTATAGGTAAATTCTAAGAGAAAAATATAGCCTCGCGTTGCAAAGAGGTAACTAATACGAGCTGAAGAGTGGAAAGTAGTATAGGGAGGTATTATATCACCCTGGGATTTTTTTCCCAGCAACACCCTGTCTAGCAAAAATATCGCAGGTACGAAATCAGGGATCAGGTTCTACACGCTCTTTCCCACTGTTTGCCTATTTTCCTTTATTTTTTTCCACGGTTTCCTAACGATTCCACTATTCCACTCTTGGTCGTGCTACATCGTGGGACATTCCACTTGAAAAATTTGAACGCACCACTGCGAATAGATTCCACCGTTTCCGATATTTTCGCAGAGCTTGATAATTCAGAAAATTATCCCGTTTAACTTTCCTCATTTTAAATCACCCCGTACCAATTTACCCTTATTTACCGGCATTCGAAGTACGCGAAATTTCGGGGAAATTTGGCGCCAATGAAGTCCCGAAAGAATAAGGGAAAAATGGGAAACGCATTTTTGCCTGAAGGTGGCTGGAAAGACGAGAAAACACAACGACCGATTTACAAAGCCTCGAACACGAATGGTCCTTTATTCCCGAGGCCCTGAAAACCTCCTCGATCACAGCTGATCGCGAGCCAATCGCGAGCGAGGTGTCGCGAAACAAACGACGCCTGTAAAAATAATTTGCAAACGAGGCTGCGGTGATTTATCAGGGCAGTAAGGCCACGCATGGTAGCTGCAGCAAATCCCCGCGCGATGCTGTCCTCGAGCATTTGTTTCGCCGCGGGGCCCCGAATAAAATATCATCATAGACGTTATTTTTAAAGGATACAAATGGCCGGCCGTTAGCGAGCCCCAGCGAACCAACTTTCCGAAGCCGAGCACATTTTTCCCGGCGCAGCCAGTCAGCCAGCCTCAGCCACGTGAGAACCACGGCAGATGATGCGAACACCTTTTCCCCGGGAAAATGATAACGCTCCGCGGCTCTTTTCCGCTCTGCCAACGGAGATGGGGCGCAATTAACAGCGCGATTAGCCTCGACGAATCGTCGCGTTTTTGCCAGAGGATGGAGCACACGTTCCCAGAGTGTACCAGAGAGCAGTGATTTTTCGCGATTTCTTTAAACCAAGTTGCTTTTTGTACTCGTTCACCACTGAATGGGGACCACGATGGCGAGGGGTTTGGTTGATTAGGGTCGGGATGAACAGGCTACGGGCGAGAGGTTAGGTTTCGAGAATTTGCCATGGCCATTGCGGATTATGAATAGGTGCATTATGGACTGCAAAATGCGAGTATAATAAATTTATCGCACCCCTCTGTTTGTTCGCGTGTTTATGTTTATTATCGCTTGTGCAAATATTGCGATACGTTTATGCGGAGTAAATACGTCATCTGTGGAAAGTAGGTATACTAGTCTGTTTGCATAACGACACTTCATTTTATTTTCACTCCTGATGAATGTTACAAATATAAATTCCACTTTGAAAATATTTACTCGAAATTTTTTTGCATCGAAGATTTGTATGTACCCATTACTAAGAAGGAATTTTAAATTGTTACATTCGTCAAATAATATATTACTGACGCAAATCTATTTTTCTTAATTTTTTTTAAGTACCTAGGTACTTCTGAGAAATGCATAAATTTCTTTTAATAACGACTTTCCTATGTAGAAAATAAAACGAGATGAATGATGCAAATATAAATTGCACTTTGAAAATATTTACTCGAAATTTTTAATTATTGCATCGAAGATTTGTATGTACCCCTTACTAAGAAGGAATTTTAAATTGTTAGATTGGTCAAATAATTTATTACTGGCGCGAATCTATTTTTCTTCATTTTTTTTAAGTACCCAGATACTTCCAAGAAATGCATAAATTCGTTTTAGAAGTATTTACCCAAAATTTTCAATTTTCCTATGTAGAAAATAACACGAGATCTTGGAGAAACCGAAGTCGGGGGAATTTTCTTCGAAGATCAAAGCAGTCGGTCTTGCAAAGCAAAGGTCTCAGAGACCAACGCTGCCCAATCAATTACTCACGCTCCCGCAGCGATCGCAACAAGTACCAATTACCCCGAGGAAACCTACTAGAAGGAAAAAGAGTACCGCCTGGCCAAAGACCAACCCTCGCATCCTGCGTCGATCGCGCCCTTATCGCGCATCGAACATTTCGGTCTAACGATGGCAATTAATTCCCACCTCGCCCGGGCCGCTTTTAATCTCTTCCTTACAACATTCGCGACGCAGGGTACCGACGTAAGTGACCGTGTAAATGATTCCGAGTACGAAAATGCGGCCTGGATAATCACCCTGGCAGTTAATTAACGAAGGTATAACATGTCTGCAAGACAGCGATGAGAAAGAAGAAGAAAAAGAGAGGAAAGAAAAAAAAGAGAAGAATAAAGAGAGAGAAGGAGGAAAAGGAAGAAAAGAAAGATGGAAAAGAGGAGGAAGAAGACGAGGAAAAATAAAAGGAAAAATGGAGGGGAAAGGGAAAGAAGAAAATGGACGAGGAAGTGAAAAGGGTAGGCCAGGGTAAACAAAAGGGATTATTCGAGATTGTCGAAAAGGCGTGGTCCGCGTCTGGACCACTCCATCTCGCCCTCCTTGTTCCTCTTTCTTTCTCCAGCGTGGAAGGTGCCCGGGCCACTGGCAGGTTTTCGGGGTCGAGCAAGCGAGATCGTTTTCATTTGCAAGCTGTTACGAGTGTAGCATCTGCTGCTAAACGCTATAAACAGCTTTACTCGACTCGTAATGGCGGAAGGTGGAGTTTAACTTTGGAATAGGGTAGCTGTCCGTGCTGCAGCGCCCCCTCGTATACTCGTTCCTGCTACCCAGCCCCGAGTGCTGGTCCTTGGGTAATAGAATGTAAGTGCAATAATAGAGTCGCCACTTACTATCTACGAAAACCCTATTTCGTCTTCCGCCTCGGCGTTCCTCGCCCCCTCCACCCCCTCCGCAACCCCGTCCATCTTCAACTCGCTCCGCGTTCTTCTTTTTCCACCATCCGTCGTTCCCTTCCTGGCTTCGAGTTCGCCTCTTCCTCTCCAACTCTATGCATACTTTAGACGAATTGTCCGTGCCCCTCTGCGCAGACAGAGACACACGGACGAGGCGCATACGTACCTCGGGAATCGTATAATTCGAGGAAATGGAATTTCACGGTTTCGCGCGGCTTTTCCGAGTAATAAGATGATCCGTAATTACAGATTTTTTCACAGGGAGAACGGATGTATCGGTGTCTTCCGGATGGAGAATTTGTATCTCGTCTTAATGCCACGTGGGGGGAGGGCAGCTTCGTCTGCGAGCTCTTATCCCCGGAAATTAAAGTGGCGGGGTAAGAAGTAATCCCTGGATAAGTACGTTTCCTTGGAGATGTGCAACGTGGAGAACGTAAAACGGGGAATCTACATATTCGATTGGTCATAACCGACATCGCGGATAGTCGAAGCTTCTTAATTGTTAGTACAGGCGATTTAACAAGAATGGAGGAAATTAATGAAATTAACGGTATCATTCTTATAATCAGCATTCAGATCCTGCGGATAATTAAAAATAATTCTCAAAATTCCCTTAATCTAATAAATAATTTCCGATAAATATCCAAGCACCAAAATTCTGCCAAAAAATAATTTCTTTGATTCAATAAATATTTTTCTACAGAAAAATAAGCAGAAATAAAAGGTCTGCGCTGTAAAAATAAATTAACAGGCAATAGGGGAAACCGTACAATTGCAATATCTAAAATTATTCGTTTACCATCCCTTTCAACCCCTGATGTAATAAATAATTTTCGATAAAAATCCAAGCACCCAAATTCTGTCAAAAAATAATTTCTTGGATTTAATAAATATTTTTCTACAGACAAATTACCCGTGACGGAAATAAAAGAGCTACGCTGTAAAAATAAATTAGCAGCCAATAAGGGAAACCGTACAATTCCAATATCTAAAATTCTTCGTTTACTACCCCTTTCATCCCCCGTTCCACCCTTGCCAGCTCTCCGGCGACAATTACAGCGCCTCGACGGCGAAGGGAAGTAATTTAAAGTAATTGCCACGGATGTTTAACGCACGTTCGAAACACACGGGCGCGTATCGTTCTAATGGGCCGGAGATACCATGACATACGCGGTCATTAGACCCGGAATATGGTATTGTTCGCGGAGCCCGGCGATAAAAACGCTGTTTACGCGACGATAACGACGCTGATCGTTGCGGATGCTGGTGGTCTTGTTGCAGACGTAACTGGAACAAAAGAAACACGCGTTCGTTAGCGTGCTTCGATCGGAAACGAAGCGAGAAAAATACCGCGGTTGCGACTTTGTTATCCAACGATCATTAACGAAACAATCGTTAACGTGTCACACGAGTACGCCACTTTTCACCAGTTCCCTTTCGCGAATTCGGTGTCTCGTTAAGCCGGAGACTCGAGTTTCCCGCGCAAAGAACCAACTCGTTAGATGAGATAGGTTTTACGAGGAAAATTAGAATCGTAGTATATAGGTTGCTCGATTTGTTTCTCGTTAATCCATCGTGGCCCTTGCTCCTTCGCTTTCAGCCATCGCAGAGGATTCTCGAGGCTACGCCACTGCTTGCCTATTTTCCCCAGAAAAATACCAAGAATCGCAGTTTGCCTGGAGTTCGCTAATGTTGAACGTGTCCTAGATTCTGTCAACGTTTGACAACTTTAGGCACCGAGGCGAGAGTTATTCGTGGTAATTCGAGGTGATGTATAACCGATGAATAAAGCTCGGTAGAAATAGATGGCTTCCACTGGTCGATTAATCCGTCCACAAACGGGTCTGAGAGGAGTCCTCGCGATGATAAAGGACTCTTAAACTTCTGCGAGTAACTCGATCCAGGCATTTGGGTGGTAGCCTCATTTAATATCTGTCCTGCCCGAGAGATCAGGATACCTTGATTAAATTCGAGCAAGACGTATGCCTCGATGTCTCCGATACGTAGATCGATTGACATCGTTAAGAGTAGCAAAGGAATCTATGACACTTGGGACACGTGGGACAATTAATTCATCCAACGGTAACGAAGAGTCGTACAGAGAACACCTTTTCAGAAAGGAAATGAAACACTCGACTGTTCCGTCGTGTCCATCGACCAATGGAACTGGGTCCAAACTAACAGGCCTCTTGACCCTTTTAACTCGGTTGAGACACCTTGGCACCGCGTACTCCATTGTTCCTGGTACCTGTCACGCCGAGAACAACGAAAATCCGCGTATTAACCCAGAACGTATCTTTGACTCTCCCTGGCTCTCTCGTCCGCGAAGAGAGACGAGAAACCACGAGTGAGAGGATAAAAGCGGATACAATATCCACGAAGCTAATGACAGACCACGGAACAGTGTTTTCGTGAGAAAGATGACAGCTTGGACGAAATCCGCGTGTTTGCTCGCGGCAGTTTTAACGACAACAATTGCACCGATAATACAGTGTATGGCAATCTCGCGGGCAAGCGGCCGCGAGCTGGACTGCATGATTTATCGGGCAGGAAATTGACAATTAGCTACGGGCCGATCGATGCGGCCAGAGCTTTTGGCAAGAAGCGTGTGCCGGACGGCTCTCTGTAATTTAATACCGCGGATAGCCGAACCAGATTGAGACTGACATCGGAGGAACCGCCGGTGACGATCGCGATCGCAATTTCCATCGCTCGGGGCTGGAAACAGGGGCAAAAAGAATACTCGCGCGAGAGGAAAAAATCCGCTCCGCACGTTTCATCGCCTGTTGACTGGAATTCTCTCTGGAGAGCACCGTCAATTCGCCAACGCTAGAGAAATATCGGATAGCCTATTGTATTTGGAAAAATTCTTCCACTATTGCACCTCCTTTCCAATTTTTCCTATTCCTTCTAAAAATATAAATATCGAACGAGCGGTCGAGTGCCTAAACCAAGATTTATAATACTCCACGATCCAATTATACCGACTTAAGAAGATAGCAAGCCTAAATGACAGGATTCAAAGTCCTGTCAAATTGTTTGACACGTTTGGCCTGACAAGTGTCTGATCGTTCTTCAACTTGTCGAAAACAATCACGAGACAAATTGAATCACTGTGATCGAAAAAGTTGCAGAAAAGATAAAGAGACGCTGCAAGCAGCAGAGTGGAGAATTTTTTGAAGATTTTCAAGCGAGAGAAGTCTTCTCCCTTCGTGTTCCTTTTCGCATTCTACGAAAATCTTGCTCACGGCACATTCTGATCTCCTCTAAAAAGGTATTTGTAAGATAGTCCGCGAAGAGGTTCCATTCTTTTCGCTTAAATCAATTTTACGAGTCTCGTCTGACCATAAACGCAACTACTCCACTCGCGTCTCGTATCGAGCCAGGCGATTTCCGGCTCGTTTGTCGTCATTTTTAACGGGCGAGTTTGTTGAAGGTTCGTTTGCAGCCACGCAAAGGCTCTCGACTGCTCGTGGAGAAGGAAAAGGAATGTAATATTCCGCGATGGTGTTTCTCCCGCTCCGTTTTAACTCTTTGCTTTTTCGTTACTTCCACGAGGTCCCACTCAGGCAGGCTTTCGCCGTTGTTTCTCCCCGTCCTACCTTTTCCTCCGCTCGACGTTTACGCGCGCACAGACCAGCCCCGCTGGTCGTCTTTTATATTACGAGCAGCTGCTTTATAACCGAACTTATTTGTCCTACAGGGAAACTCTTTTGTCCCGCGTCCTTTGTCTCTCCGCTTTATTGACTTGTCTCCTTGTTGTCGCCCGCGACATTTTCGCCTTAATGACGAACGGATAAAGATTAGACGTCGCTCCCGTGGAACAACAATACGTGCTCGATACGCGGACGGACGTTCGACGTTATCAATGACCCGCTTACCCATGAGACCGAGTCTAACGAGGTGCGGTTCTTTGTCTTTTCATATCGAGAAGCAACTTTCTTTCGCGAAAATTCTCCCGTTAATAGACAGAGGTTTCGGTGTAGCAGCGAGAATTTCAGACAGCTGGAAGTTCCGTAGAAATTTCGTTTGTTCGCGAAACAAGGTGTGGACGAGGTTAAAAGGTTCGCCATTGATGAAATATCTAAGTGTAATTAGTAATAAAATGTCCAGTTCGCGAAAGATCGAATAGGGAGTAATAGAAGGTATCTCGTTTCGGAGATAAAGTTAGGCTCCAGGCAGTGAGCAACCCGCCGTGCACCAAGTTTTTGGGTCAATTTTGAGGAATTTTCGTATTATCATCACGTAATCTTCGTTTAATAGAGACGAGGATTATACCGTTTCATCCTCGCGTTCGAATCAGTCCCGTTTCTCGTATAAAACTTCTCCCGAGTCTCGATAGAAGTCCGCGCTGCAGGGCGGGTTGCTCGACGTCCGGAGCCTAACTCGGACTCCTTGGAACCTCGACTGCTCGAAAAGGAAGCAAGATCGGACATAAGTTCACTGAACGAGAAACGTTATTCCCGACATCCTCAATCCTCTGCCGGTGTTTTATACCCCCATGATATCCCCGCACATCGAAGGTTCCCACGCGAAGCGCCATGCCGCGTGCTCCGTCTACGACGCTGATTAATTTTCGGTGCAGCGTTTCGAATTTTCGCGCTATGTCCCTCGTAAATATCCATCGGCACACGAGCTCGTGCGCGGCGTATTAAAAAACGCTTTGGTCGTAAATACGGCGCGCCCTCGAGCGCGTGTGCAGTGCCTGTGAACGATAGAAAGAATAACGGTGGAGGCGTGCGGAGATGCCGGTCCCTGGCTCTTTTACCTCCCTTCCTGCCTCGCGTCGGATGAAGAGTCGGGATTTCGAGTACGTTTGACGCGGAGATATTTTTCGGCCGGCCAGAGGGATGAACGCGCGCGAGGCCGCGGCAGCGGAAAGTTGGACGACTCGTTACAACTTTTTAATGGCAGTGAGATTAGTTTTTAAACGACTTTCCGCGTAGTTGGAGAAATTTTCATGATACCCGGGAACATTCTTTAGCGGTTCCCGACGTGTGATGACGCGCACCGTAGAAACGACGCGGAACCGTGAATCTCGCGCTTTTATGCTCGGCCAATTACATCGATGCCGCGTTCACGGGGCACAGCGGGGGATAAATGCGGGGACCGTTTTATCGCGCATTTAAGCACGGAGACACGTAATAAAACGGGACTATTTGTCAATGAAACCGTATCGAGTGTATTACGCGTAGGCGACTCCGAGTAGTTCTAAAATACAAATACTCGCGGAACGTCGATTTTCCGTACCTCTGTTATTCGCATTCTCCATTATCCCCTATTATCACGATGTTTGCTTCATTTCCGATTCGGCGAATTTAAAAATGTTTTATTTCGCGTTACGCACTCTTTAATCGTTGTGTACTTTTCTTAATTGCTTTTTCCCTCAATCCCTACGTATTTCGATGTACGTAAATAACAAGAGGTACTCCCTGCTCGTTGATTCTTCGATCGATGTTTTTATTATTGTTGTTAGTATCGGAATACGTTTGCGTGCAAGCATTTATAGACGGAGAAAGGAGTAAATACAGAGACGAAGGGGGAGAAAGAGACGGCAGTGGGACGAGGAAGGTAGGTAAATGGTCGCCTGGTCGATTGATCGCGATATCATTTCCGACTACACGGAAAGGCGAGGTTTGATTCGTTCCGGCGAAATCAATCGCAGCTTCCCATCAAATAAACGCGTGCACGGATAAAAATCGCGGTTCGAGTAATTATATCGAATCAGCTCCGCGGAGGAAGCCGCGAAGCATTCCACCCTGCGCCACCCCCTCGGCTGGTCGGCGGCGGGCGCGGGCGAAATTAATTGGAAAAGAGGAGTCAAACGAAGAGCGAAATTGGTAACGCGTCAAAGCACTTTTGAATAACGTTTTCGAGGGCTTTTCGTAGATGGAATGCTCGCGCGGCGCGGTCGTTAATCAAACCGTGAATCCGTACCGATATTAATACGTTCCGCGCTGGCCCGAGTAAATTTTATATACGAGATATTAAAACGCGCCAACGAAAGGTTCCACCTCTCCGTGACTTTTACGCGCGGCCACGATCATCCGGATTGTTTCCATTGTGTTATCGGCACTTTCTTTGTGCCCGGATACGCGATATTCCGCTTCGTTATCGATCCTAAATGTCGTGTCCCCGGTTTCCCCCTTTCCCACCCTTTTGCCCCCATTTTTATTTCGTGTTTTTTGACGAATGAGATCCGACCGATTTTATCGCACGCAGCCGGCAAGATTTATCTATCGCACTGTCGTCGCGTGTGCACTTTTGTCAAGAGTGCATTCGCAATTCGATTTCTCCGATTAAAGTGAATATCCTGAACGAACGAGTAGCATCGAAACGTGGAATCTTCGTTAGGGGAAGATTTCAGTATACACGGGGTGAACTCGGCGAGTGCAACTCGTTTCAGAAATAATTCGTTCGTCGACTACGAGTAAAAGTGGACGCATTAGGTGTGTCCTATATGTTTTCCAACTTCGAGCCAATGTATCGGATACGAAACCTTTTAATTGGCTATTTTAAACAGGCTTTATATAATTATATATTATTACGCATTAGAATCCACAAATTTCCCTTGGGGGGTGATTTTATTACGATCTCGAAAAATATAGGGTATTGTAGGGGATGAAGGTGGAGGTGGTTTAATGAAGTACTTGAAGCGAAATCGCTACTAGTACATCTCTGACAAGACTTTATTCCGTGACTTGCTGACTAACGAACTCTTCACTCCCGACTGTGTGAGTGATTCGGTTACTCGACAACTCTGTGACTATATCTGTAACTGTCTAACTGACTAGCTCTATCTTCTAAAATGGGCCCTTTTAAACCCGTTTAGAAGGTAAATTCCTACCCTGAAGGAGGAGAAACTCCCTCCACGCCATGGTCAATAGTGAAGCAGACTCCTCCTTCCTGGTTAGGCCCTCCAACGGGTCCATTCCTGAGATGTGACGACGGAAAAGTCGGGGTTGCGCGAAGCCACCTCACGTGGCTTGGTCCCGACCTCCTAGAGCCCATCTGGCTGTCAAATCCTAAGTGCTGAAACCTAATGGCCTAAATTAGGCTTTTGAACGACAACTCGTGTCCGGTGAACCGAGACAATATAGAAGTTCAACTAGAATGCACAGTAAACAAGTAAATACCGAGTCACGAAATGCTCAGCATTTAGGATTTGGCTACTAAAAGACCATAGCGGGTCTTTTAGTCCTTAATTCTAAGTCTACGTCCTAAAAATGTCCTACATTAATATTCACGAATTTTCCTTGGAGGGTGACTCAGTTAGTATCAGGAAAAATATAGGGTATGAGAGAGCGAAAATCCTGAACTAGTTTCTTCGATATCCGTCATAAATACTCATTTGCTCCCTAATTTGCCACAGAGCTGGTCCTCTCGTCCACGTTCCCTCGAGCAACCCCATCGACCAACCCCAAATTATCGCTCCCCGTTGGAATACGCGAGAACACGTCTAGTGGAACTCGCACCTATGTACATGATAACGACATCACCAAGCATTCAGCGCATCAGTAATTGAACTTTCTCCATTCCGTCCACGTGTTTGCCAGCTGGAGCCATTTAAAGTACCCGCGAAACTCTGTCGCGAGGCTCTTCGGCACCCGAAACGAGCAAACACTCCATTCACCAGCCGAAAAATCCCTCGCGAACCGAATCCCGGTCACATAAGTAGCACGGAACCCTCTCCATGCAGATGCACCGGGGAAGCACCGGTAGGTGGAGCGAACTTATGCAACGAACTTGGGGGTGGCGCATCGATCGCGATGCAGAAGCGAACTTTTTGAAAGGAAACGAGGCAGGGTTTCACAGGTTGCCGCGATTATTCGAAACGGGGCATCGGTCGTGTCTTGTAACTGCTCAATACGTACGAACATTCCTCTCCTTTCTCTCCTTTCACCCCCCTTCTCTTTGCCCCCTTCCGCGGGGCACCGAGGAGAGGTTCCTTTAGATTGCCGTAGCAAATAAGAAGCTCAGGGATGGGCCTTTGAACGCGGAGCCGCTTTCACGGTCCGGCGTGAATAACGGCAGCGTTAAATAAATTTTTGCCGACGCGAGTACCTTCGGATTCAATATCTTTTCAGTCGCCCGGAAACACGGCCGGGATATTGTTCTCCCCTTCCGTCATCCTTACTCCGCGAATATTTTCTTCGTTTTCCCGCCGGCCGACAGCCTGACGCGAGATATTTTTAGCCGCACGTACACGCGTCTTGCTTTCCACTTCGATCCGCGAGCACGCTGTTAACGCTTGCCTTATGATTGTTTTACGGCTGCGAGCGCCGCTCGTGGCACCGTCCCACGCTGCTCGCTGCTTCTTCCCAAACACGGATGAAAAATCCCTGAGATGAGATATTCCGAGTAATTTTTATGCAAATCTTGTTTTTTCTCCACGCTTGCGGATTATCCACTAATTTCTAGCACTAGAACTACCAACCCAATCAAAATGACTGGTCCCAGAATTTTCCTTTTTGCAATCACCGAACACATACACCTGCTTTAGTAATAAAATTGGTATCAACTCGTATTAAGAAGGAACTGTAATCAATATATTCACTCATATTCATCGTATCGCTAGAAATTACCATAATCTGTGCACATTATAGTTATACGTGCCCACTAAAGATCGGTAGTTCTAGTATTAATTTCTCTCCTAAAATTTGTTCCTTTTTCTTCCTCTTTGACAGGGTAATTGTAGCCATTCTAAGTCCGAAGTTAACGGTGACATGTCAAGGTACAAACAGTCATTTTTACATTTGTATCGACGAACGTTCACCTCAACCCTCGTCGCTAGATGGGAAACAGAGGTTCGAGGTTTCTCGCAAGTCCTCGGCGAATGCTTGATCCCCCATAAATACAAGTTTCTATGCTACCTAAGTCTCCCCCGTCTAAGGCAAGGTGCTAGAAAGGACTAGGAAGAACTCTCCAGCAGGCCTAGGACGAACCGCATCCCTTCCTTGCGTCCTTCTTCTGCTACCCTATCACAGCACGACGA
Source organism: Eufriesea mexicana (assembly GCF_001483705.2). Taxonomy (NCBI): domain Eukaryota; kingdom Metazoa; phylum Arthropoda; class Insecta; order Hymenoptera; family Apidae; genus Eufriesea; species Eufriesea mexicana. Next base: position 532,371 of record NW_016908917.1, read on the forward strand.
CCAAAAGGATACCAATTGGTAGCACCATAGGAACCACGAAATCATCATCGCAACCCCATGGGGGCCACACATTTTTAATTAGAAATTTCGCATCCGAGATTGTCCTCTTGGTCACCCCCCTTTTCATTTCCTCTTTTGGTACGGAACGTAACCGATTCTTCAGTATCCCCTCGTCTTCCATTTTTCTAAAATTTCTCTTATTCTATTTCATATATTCTACCAATCATTTGACTGATTATACCAGGTAAGCATTGAACCTAAATATTCCTGATTCGAGTATACGTTTACGTCTGCAAAATTAAGTCTCGACTTGGTCAAACTCTAACGTCGTAAATAAACGCGATTAGTATCATCCCCAAATGCTACCTCGTTGTCAAGTCGAGTTGTAAGTAAATCGCAGATGAATAACGCTGTTCGAGGAGTATTCGGAATAAAATATTTCTCAGCTCGACCGTTGATTAACGCTATTACCACCTTCATTCATCGCGCTGGTCTTCCACCTGGAAGAGCGATCTCGCGACAACATTGCCAGCTGAAATGAAGCGGGATTAGTCCCTGCAACGGTCTCTAAACTCGTTAGGGAGATTAGAGAGTGTGTCGGTCGTTTAAATTGAATCGCGAGACGTAACGTTAGCGAAGTTTCGCGCTGCATGACGCGCGCTGGACGCGATCTGGCCCAAACCCCTTGCCTTAGGATTTAAGTTCCAGTGTTGCGATATTGTAAGCAAGCAACGAGATTAACCGATTCGGACAAAAGGAAGAAAACCGCGGGAAAATTCAAGCGGAGGGCCACTTTCTTAGCAGCATTAAATTATGAATCCGGCTATTAAGTTGGGTAGTTTAACGCAACGAATGGACGGCGATTACTCTTATTGTATCGGGGGTTGTCGATAGTTGCGAAACAATTTAAAACTGCAATCGATCCCGACACGGGTCATCGATACTCTCTGAACCGAGGTCCTCCGGGATCTCCGGTTCTGAAGTAATTTAATAACAAACGGGGGTGAGTGAAGGTATCTCGTGTTCGATGAAATTGGCACCCCTAAAAAGTCTCAACGCGCGAGTTAAGTCCCATTATCTGTCTAACGTCCAAAGAGTGTGGACGAGTGATTAACGAGTGTGGTAATTAACTACAAATCTCGGGGAAAAATTGTTCTACTCGTAGGTAAAACCTAGGGGTGAAAAATATTCCATAGTATCGATCCACGACCATCATGGATCCATATTTTTGATTACCAACGCGTGTATAGGAATTTAAAAAAAAAATATTCCATATCTAGAAATTTAATTTCCCTTCCATTATTCAGGACGCAAAGTGACAAACGAATTTCAATTTTTCGAGTTTCCTTGAATTACATCGTGAAAGCAATTTATGCATATTTTACATAAATTTCTATTTCGCAGTGTCGGTCGTTTATTAATAATAACAATGAAATATTAAATTCGATTTTTAACCTTCGCACTGGGGAAATAAATCGTACGGTATGACGTTGTGATTAACTGCCTTATTCGAATAATAATTAATTTAAAACATCGTTAAAAATATATTTACGTAGAATCGCGTGATCATTAATCTGTGTAAAAACCTTTTTGAAATCCTTTGTAGCGCTCGAATTATTTCCTGGATTTACAATGTCCCCCGAGTAGGGACAGCCAAGTCCAAAGGATCGATAATGACAATAGAAATAACAGTACTACGAATTCTAACCAATTTTAATCTTTTATATAACGAAGACTCCAATTTCTTCGTATGAAGAGCATAAAGAACAAAGGAATATACACGAAGGACAATAAACGATCACAAAATAATAAATCCTGAGTTGAAACTTCCCCTATTCGACAGTACCAATGTCTCCATGCAGCGAATTAATAGAAACTCGGGGAAAACTCGAGGAAAACTCAATTAAGGTAGCATAAAATACCCGTTGGGCTCAGTACGGTTGGCCATTGGATAAGCAAGGGCACAGCGGGTGGTTGCGGGGTGCGTGGTTACATCAATCGGAACAACCGGTTCGCGCTTTAATTTCAGACGTCGTTATATCGCAAGGCTACCATGACAATGTTCCCGGGCGCTAAGAGCCGCGTTAACGCGTTCCCGGAGGAATTAAGCCGTCCCAAGGGACAAACGATGGCACCGGGTCCATTTATATGCGTTAAGACGCCTTGGCTTTCTTAGGAGAAGTTTTAACGACCGTGGCCAGGCAGTTTCGCAGGCCGTACGGGGACCTCGTGGAAGTTTTAATCTTGATCAACCGCAGCCACGATCGAGCCTCTTTACGACGGCTACCTGACCGGTCTCGAGAGTCTAATTTCATCTTCGAATTATTTCTGCGTTACCTTCCTTCTTTTCGAATCTTTGAACAATATCTTTGAAAAGTATGGGTGAGTTACGGGTTCTTCTGAACGTAGAGTGAGTGATAGAGAAGAGGAAGAGACCTAGGTCTATTGACAGAGTTTTGGTGGCCGATATTGACAGTCAGTTTGTCGGTTAAGTCCATCAACTACAAGTGTTAGGCTCATTGGACTGTAGCTCCGTCCTTGCCATCCTTGTCATCCTTGCGATTTTAAAATTTCGTTCATCACTGGCAGGGGGTGATATAGTGGCATCATTCTCACCCTCGTCGATGGATGGATTCTTATTTGAAAGGGGTTCGAGGACTTTCTCCGTTTCCTATATATATAGAATTTCCCAACATTACAATAGTATCCCCGTCTATGACAGGATCTGCTAGATAGTCTTACTGATGAGTCCACTAGCTGGCCCAGGACGAAACGCATCCCATCCTTGCATCCTTCTACCTACTGCATATCATAGCACGACGGCCAGCAGGATACCAATCAACAGCACCGTAGGAACCACAAGACAGGAAAAAGCAACCCCCATGAATAGGACCCCCTTTAAATCAATCTAGAATACAAGGTGTGAATAAATAGTTCATAAAACCTAAATTTCGAGAACGAATGTTTATATAGACATTGGATAAGAATTGGGGGTTTAGGCGAGCTGCCTTTTGTCACGTGACACGTCTTTTGACACTCTCTCGCGAGTCGATCAGTCACTCCAGAGAAACACTCAGAGACAGATATACCTTCCTTGAGTAATAAAAGAGTTTAAAAGAGAATTATATATATTGTAGTTATTTTACGATTAAAAAACCCATAATCTCAATAGTACTGTTACGACTGTGTGTACTACATGTATGATACATCGAAAACCGACTAGTGATCCTTTCCTCCCGAATCGTGTTACTTATCGACCGATTTTGTTCGAGCGAACTGCTCGTAAAACTGGCCCAACCGATTTGCCGGAGCGCGAGTGGTCACGATCGGGCCGATTAGATCACCAGAGGCGAGAATCAGCAGTTCCGAGTTTTATAGAGTAGAGTTCGGAATTTAGGGAACCGATGGAGGTTCCTCGTGCGCCGATTCGAGGGCGCAAGGGGAAACGGTACGCGTATGGTCAGACGCCCAGCTAATTATTCAATTCGCCTCGAGTTCCTTCATAAAAAAAATAGAATATATTTCAACAACTGAATAATATTTCAAAATATCTTTCTACTTCCTTGGATGAAGCAATGGTAAAAAATTCCTAGAAAATAGAATTTTTACTCTCGATTTTTCAACAATCTTTAAACATCGTAAAGAAATAATAGCAAATTCTGTGACAGTAGAAGACAAAACGTGGTGGAAAATTGAGAACAAAGGGTTCAGAGTAATTTACCTGTTCACAAAATTAACAAAAATATCTCCCCGTGCCACAAGTGCGTCGCGAAACCGATTTTCACTCGCGCATATCTTATTCGCGTGATTCGTCACTATCACCGACACGATGCTCGTATAAATCTTTGTCTATTACCTGCGCGAAAATCGAAAATAAAACGAGCACAACCCGATTTTCCCTCTCAACCTCTCGCCCCATCCACGATCTCAGTTTCTAATCGAACGCCATTTTCCCGGAGCAAAATAAAAATGTTCCTCGCCGAGGCAAGCAACGCGGAATCTCCTACGTGATCGAACCCTGCTGCTCCGCCCCGTAGAACGCTTTAAAACCTTTAAAACCCTTGTAAACGGATTGGGAACCCCTGAAGAGGTGACGAGGGTGGTACAGTCCGGGGGAGAAGGTAAGAAGCGTGTAAGGAGCGTGGAACAACCGGTTACACGAAAGCCACGACGCGAGAAGTTGCGGGGAAGTTTCGCGATCGACGCCTTCGACTATTCATCGGCGAGTAGGGGTGGGCAGGGGTTGGTCGAAACGCTGTGTGTTCGCCGGCGTTTCACTATTAAGCGTTCCGCACACGCGTGCGTGGCAGGCAACTCGGCGATAATAATGTTACAGGCACGCTGGGAGGATCAGCGTTAAAATTTAAAGCATTATAACCGGTTTATCGATCGTTAGCGTGCCGCGCTAGCAAGCCGCGCGAAATTTACTGGAAATTTGCAGGAAATTTATCCGGCCTCGTATCGAAGTCACGTGTAATATTTGCTTAGATACGTCCACGGGTATCGACGACGTCGCGGCCCGGCAATTTGCCCCTGAATGTCGGCAAATTAAACTTTCAACCGATCGATCCCCGCCAGAAGGGGGTGGCATTGTCCGACGTGGAAAAAATCCCGTTTTCGCTGATCCCCGTAGGAGAACGTCTGGCTCGATAGAGAAGAATAACGAGAGAGGAGAAACGGGTACTAACGCCAGGTTTTGTTTCGCTTTAATCGTTCTTGGGAAATTTTGTAAATAGCGGGGAGAGAGGGAACCGAGATACGCTACTGAACTTTCAATAAGGGTGGTCCTTACCCAAGCGTCGAAATTCGAGAATTTATCGAAACTCTGAGCATAGATGATTTATACTACAGGAAATATTCGTGATTTGGAATTTGGAATCGATTGCAATTACCTAGAAATTTGGAATAAACTTTGCCGAATTTTGAAAATATAGCAAAATTTAGAAAAGTCATAGTACTCTTTCCAGTATCTTATCGATGACATGAACGTTTGATTTTTATTCGACAACTACAAATATCATCGAAATTATTACAATAATTAAATAATAATAAAAATATCGTGATAAATATTCTGCAATAATTGAATATTACATAAATTTACAATTTTTGTCGTATCTCTGTTACACTCTATTCCACGACGAGGTTCCTTCTCCAATATTCAGTTTGCAATATACAGGACAGTGTTAGCGATTTCAAAATATTTCAGACTCCTATGGGAATGAAAGAAGAAAGAGAACGGGATAGGAGAAATGGGTAAATTTTCTCTCCGTCGTAGTAATAGCATAGTCTAAAGGAAAAGCGGGAAACGCGTGACTATAGTTGCACGTCGACACACGCAAAACAAGAAACGTGGTGGAAGTCTAGGGTAAAAAAGGTGGGGGGGGGGGGGGGAGAAGAGGGCAATAAAAACTTCGAGGAATGTTTAATGACGCGACTAGGAAGGGTAAGAGCGAGAGAGAGAGAGATAGGTGGGTGGGAGGCATTCGTTTAATTTGTTCGAAACTTCGGCTAAGTGTTTAATTAGTTAACTTTGCATACTGCCGCGGCCCCAGGTACGCAAACACTTAGTAGGTAAATTACAGGGCCAGCCATTCCATAACTTTCCGACATCCGCGGCTCTAGTAAGTGTACACCGCATAGCAATATCACTCGCCGCTACCAGCTAATAATACGTGGATGCTTCGAGGGTAGACACCCTCTAAATTTCACGCGACCCCCTCCAAACTCACCTCTACTCTCCCGCTGCACGAAGGGTTACGAAGAAGACGAGCGAGAGGAAGAAGAGAAAATAAAATTGGAAAACCGATCCGTCGTTGTCGAAACAGGAAGAAAGCGAGATAGGGGATGATAAGGGCGTCTGTCGAGCAAAGGATATCGGTTTTAACCCTTTGTGGTCCAAGCTTTCCATTCGACACTCTATACCAGGAGTTACACTTTGGTTCTTGGTACCATCCTTCGTTAAAAGACATTTTTTCACTAGTCAAAATAATTAACTTCTCTTTCGAATCTTTTTTCAATTTTATTTTCGAAGTACTCGATCGATACTTCACACTAGATCTGTTATTAATTGCTGAACCAGGTCTCTATAAAGGGTGAAAATTCAAGAATTAAAATTAAAGGGCAGAAAAACAAGAATTTACTCATTGTCAGACACGTTACTCAAAATTTAATTACATTTTTATATCCTTCAAATGGAGACCGTGTCTGCGTCTACGTACCTTTGTTAAATTAGATGGAAACACTGATGACCACATTTCACGATTAAAAGTAACGAAGACTTAGACGGAATATCGAGTGCAACTCGACGCAGAACCACAGGGGGTTAAAGAACGTAGCGGCTCCTATTTCACACTTACTTTTGTAATTACTGACCCAGGTTACTGTAAAGGGTAAAACAACCCTGTTCTATACCGTTAAGTTCGTAATCTAGATCTTATTCGAATACGTTACTCAAAATTTAATCCCATTTTTATATCTTTCCAATGGAGACCGTGTCTGCGTCTACATACCTTTGTTAAATTAGATGGAAACGGTAATGGCCACATTTCACGATTAAAAGTAACGAAGACTTATTGTTAGACGGAATATCGAGTGCAACTCGACGAAGAACCGCGGAGGGTTGAAGAACACAGCGGCTCCTGACGGAATACCCGTTGCCAGTTAATTAAGCAACCAGGAACCCAGCGTGTCGAGTATCTTACCGCGGAAGAGTTTATGGACCGTTCGTGGGACTTAACGCGCGACAAGAACCCGCGCGCTGAATGGCAATGAACCCTTGGACCACGAGCCGTATCGAGTTTTAATCTTCGCCGACGGAGTAACAGCCCTCTGTCGTTTGGTAATGAAAACGCGGGGTAATTTTACGATTCGAGAGGAGTCTGTCGCGAGGATTATAGGTACTAATGTCGCCAGCTTCTTTGTCTCGCGTCGATACCCCCCGCTGGGGATGCCAAGTAACGAGACAAAAGTCCGCGAAGCGTTACCGGATTTACGAGTTAATAGGGTATTAAGGAACTCCAAGGAAGAGCCTGTGTAATTTGCAGGAACAGCGTATAACACCCGGCACGATTAAAACCCGAAGCAATTTGTCGATTAATTAACCCACGCCATATCCAACCCCCTCGCTATAAAGACGATGCATATACGCGCCGGAGAATTAAACAGTCACTCGCCGCGAGTGTTTCCAGCGGGATTTATTATGCACGAATTAATTAAACGTCTGGAAGTATCCAAACGTCTGGCAGTTGGTTTCTTTCGCGCTAACGAATCCTGTGTCACCACCCGTGTAGCCTGCGCGAGAAGTATAACGCGTTGGGAAAATCAGCGAAAGCTGAAAATATCGTGGAAATTTTGCGAAATATTTAGTCGAGATATTTTGAAGAGGATAAAATGGTAGAGGATCAATCAAAGGATCAGAAAAATTTAACTCCAAGCTTATTGGTTCTAGAGATATTTCAAAAAATATGCTTCCAACCCTTAATTTCGAGAGCTGATTTCACCCCCTCGATATGAATGGCGACTGATAAAACAAAATACGGATGAAGTATATCTCGAAGAACTGTTTCTCGCATAGATTTCATCAAAATCCACGTGATCGAGTTAAATATCATCTCTTGTAGGTTAGGAATCAGTTCTGTGTATTCTGTCTACTGCCAACGATGGAACACGAGAAATTAAAGTTCTTTTGTACGTCAGAAATATTTAATAAGAAATGGAAAGGTAATTAACGAATTAAATCGAGGCTCCAAGTGAATCGACAATTTTTCTCACATCGCTGCTGGGGCTGCAGCTAGTACATTCGAGGACTACAGCTAGAGACTCTGGAGAGTTCCGAGATCCGGAGGCTGGAACGGTATCGTTTCCGTATCGATCGGACTCGATACGATAATTTTCTAGCTATATTTCTCGCGTGGACTATACCTCGAACCGCTTTCTCCCTTAACCCTTTCGCCTACAACCACGTGTGAGGCTCGTGATCAGTTTGTCGAGCCAAAACTGATTATCACGAGTCTGGCCCGTGATAGGTCGGTCGGGCCATAACTGACTATCACGAGTCTGGAACGTGGTACATCGGTCGGGCCAAATGTAAACACCACGTGTCACGCTCGTGGTTTGTCGATGTGCCCCCACTTCGATTATTAACCTCTATTGTTTGTTGTTTAATTTCACCTATATTCTTCTAATTTATTAAAGTAACTTTCCCCGAATTATATTTTTGTAGTAGGTACAACAACCCACATATGTCGTGTGTGATGGGTACAACTTAAGACAGAGGCAAGGGGTTAACAACGTCGTGACTAGGGGTTAACCCTTTGACTACCATGATAAAATTTCCATTATTCTTAGTACATAATGACGAATTATCAAAGAATATGGCAGAGAAAAAAAAATGGTGGAAATTATCTATTCATTTACATTGTTCAAATTTTCAAGAAATGGTTAGAATAAATGAAATACAAATTTAAGAAATTAATATCGCTGGACACTGGTGACCACCATGGTCCCATTGAGGAGACAAGCGCCGGTCAGTAATGACCACTACGGCAGTCAACGTGTTAATTTCCGGCTAACCACGATTCACACCTAGCCGACTCGTGCTGTCACCTACCTTTCCGAATCTTCTCGAATCACGACAAGAATCAGGCTCGGAATTACCTTTAGAATTCTTCCTCTCGAATTAGACTTCTGGAACAGCCCTCTATCCGCGAAGAAATTAGAATTGCCTGGATCGCGACGTATCTCGTGGGTGTCGTGGAGCATTGTCGGCCTTAAACGCCAGGCCTATTGTCTCAAAACTCGTTTATCTGGCCGCGACAATGCTCGACTCAAGAACGAGCCCTGGTAATAGGGAAGAGGGACGAGGGGCCAGGCGGAGGCTTCACGACCATTATCCAACGCGGTTAAATTCAAGCAAACAGCCCGTCAATACCGCGCGTTCACCGGCGGCCATCGGTTTCCAAAGGGTGAAAACTTGGCCTGGTCGAGTAGCAACGTGCACGCGTGTAGGTTCGCGCGTAGCCTACGCGGACGTGGAGTGGTGTAGCACGATTTTAGAGAGGCAGAGAAACGGCTCGGAGATGGTAAGGGAGGCTAGTCTACGTCAGGAGCATTACGGATTGTCGACATGCAACTGTTGAGAAACTCGATTCACCCAGCCACCCCCGTTTAGTCGTCTCCACCTCGTAGCCCAGGGGGGAGCAACGCATCCGCAACTGAAATAACAAGCAGCGAGTTAATTTCTCGCGTAACTTCTCCTCTCGCGATATCTACACTCCGCTACTTCTGACAGCGCCGACGAGGGCTTCGGGTGCGAGGGGGTGAGGCGTCGTCGGGACGCCGGATCCCCCGCAAGGCGAATTCTCGGCCGATCCCGCTGTATATTATCGAAAATTTCAGCCCTCGGGGACGCGGAAAGTTGCACGCGGTGAATTAATTATGATAATTGCCGTAATAACGTTCGTTTACTTTTCCCGGGCTTTAAGCACCGTGTATTGCGTCAGGGTGGATAAACGAGCCCCTAAATTTCTCCACACTGCCAATTGATTTCCTAACACGATTGAGCGCCAAGTGATAATAAATTGAAATACGAATAACAACGCTAAAGGATTATATCGTACGATGCAAGCATTGTCAAACGCAGACGAAGTTATTAAAATTATTATCGAATAATGAGATTGAACGGATATTACCGTTTCCAGAAAGCGATACAGCGAGGACGGATAAATATATTATTATAGAACGCGGGATGAATTGACAGCGCACCCTTCTTGCTCGAGCAACTCCAAAGCGATGTATCTCGATAGCAAACAATCCCGTGAACGTAAATCGAATTTGGTTTTAAAGAAAATCTTGGGAGAGAAAATATTGCGAAAAAATTACTGTCTTTGGAATAATTTTGCAAACCTGTCTAAAATTAGCAACCTTTTCTCCCAAGTGTGGATGAATATCGTGACCAAACGATATCCTGACTCACTGTTCACGCTGTTCGAGGGTACATCGCATGGTAACGCGAGGCGTTATTATCAAAAGCCTGAAGCCTCGATTTTTCCCGAAACGAAGCTTCCTGTGGGACATTTGACACGCGAAACGAGCGGAGGAACGCGCGACGATCCCACTGCCGTTCCATGCGAAATGCGGCGGAGCAAAGCTGGGCAAAAAGTGTGCCAGCGCGGATCGATGGTCCTGTTCGAAGGGCAGAAGCTCGCTCTGCATTCCCATCTGGAAAACTTCGATGCGATCTCGAATTCCAAAGAGCAACGCGGCCACCGCGACGCGTCCAGCGCCATCCCGAGCTAACTCGGAGCGTGCACAAAGAAGCCGGCAACAATTGCCTCGGAAGCGAGCCGAGCGTTCGACCAAGCCGGCATTAATCACCGCGTGCTTCGCCGAGAAGCCGCATTAATTACGTACAATACGCAGCTACGCGGAATTTGCATAGGACGTGCCGGCCTCTAATTAATAGTATGTAAATCGCGGCGCGTGTCTTCGCGACGATGGCGTCGCGACGACTTCGACGATTAGCGGAGATGACGATAGCCGAGGCTACGAACGATCGTCTCGCGATCCTCTCGGCTCGGCCGCGAACGAATCGCGGCCGCTTTGTGGCGCGCGAGCCTCGCGATCCTGCGCCGACGACGTTAATTAATTGCCCGAGTGAAATGTTAATTAAAACGGAAATTAGTATCGCGCGTGGCGCGCGTTCTTGCGGTTCCACCGATGCGAGCGAGCGCGTTTGCTCGAATTTACGGCGTCCCGGGATACCGCTGAATACGCTCCACCCAATGGTTTTATTGTTAAATAAACGGACGATAAATGCGCGCGAGCGATCGCGATAAGATAGAGAATGTTCGCGAGCTCGTTCGCGGGCCTGGAACGCGAGAGGAGACGCGTAATGGCGGAAAGCGAAGTTTTGGCAGCAGCAAAGGGATGATTATCGTTGGTCCAGGGGGTGAGTTTTCCGCTGCGAGGAATATCGCCGTGATGAATTGCGGTTTACGATGCTGCCCCGAACTTTGCATCGTGTTCCTGCTGGAGAATGAGGCTTTATGGGCAGAGTTTATGTTTCTTTTTCATCGACACGTTATGTGTCTCTTCGGTGAGAAGAAAAATCCTTGGGGAGCTTCGGAATAGTATATGGGAACTGTATGGCTTGTGCTACGATTCAATTTTAAGGAGTTACGTATTGAAACAGCAGTTCATTTCAACCCTCGAGAGACGAGCTTTGGTCGCCATTTAATTAAATTTTCAACATCGATGTTAATTATTATATCGAATTCGAAATAATGTAATAGCTTGCGGGGCATCGATGTGAAATAATTCTACGTGGAAATTATTGTTCAATTTTGTATCCCCTCTTGTAAAAAACATCGTCGGCTGTATGGCAGAAAATCATTGAATTTCTACTCCTCTGGGGCGAAAATATCATCGAGCGCAGAGGGTTAATAGGTGATGTCCACTGATAAGGAGATTGTAAGATATTTTTAGGCTTAGTTCTATTGATTAAGGGTGCTATGGTCGAAATGATCCTATAAGGAACTAGCAGTGAAATCCTAAATGTTAGAATAGAAATAAAAGTACAAAAATGAAGTATTCACCAGCGTAGTAGAGACTGTGAGACTCTACAAGATCCACGTCCGATTTAGAGACTTGATAGGCTTGAAGAATAATCAAAAATATTATACACGTATCTTTTTCATCGCGATAACTCTAGTTTAAAGGAATAAATTACCCCCAAAGATTCACCCCGCAAGAACAAATTCGGCAACAATAAGAGATAACAAAATATTGCTTTATCAAAAATTGTATGCCTTTCCTGAGTACTATGCATCAAATTACGAAACGATTAGAATTCCTACGAATTTTCATTTTACTCCCAACATCTTGCTCTCTAAAAAGTCCCCAAATCGGCGAATCATTTTTCCTAGCCGCGGTAACTCAAGTTTAAAAGGATAAATCACCCCCGAAGATCCACCCCACGAGATCTAATTCGGAAATGAATACTCATATCAAAATATTGCTTTATCAAAAATTGCACAGTTTTCCTGAGTACTGGGCATAAAATTATTAAACGATTGTAATTCGTGCGAATTTTAATTTTGCTCACCAAATCGCCTTCAACATTCGAACAACCCCTTGCGCAGGATTGTCGAATCCTCGAGTTCTCGAGACGAGGAAACGAGATGTCAATCGAAGCCCGGATCGTTATCACTAGCCGCGCGTGTTCCCATGGCCTCGATCGGAGAGATTTACAGACCCGTACTGTTTCGCAGCGATCGTGTGGCGAAAATAATTCGATTGGCGCGTTCGCAAAGAGGAATCGATCGGAGCTGGGAAGCGATATCGCGAGCGGCGCAGTTGGAATATTTCACGCGAAATCAACCGGGTGTGGCGACAGAACGGTCCTATTTTCGCGGCGATACACACTTATCGGCGCGAGAACACGCGAGTGCATAATCCGCGGCGCGTTACACTCCGCTTCCGGACTGGCGACAATTACAGCGCAGCTTTTTACGCCGCGTCGCGATAAAAGCAACTGGTTGCAACGGGTGTCCTGTTTGACCCGCCTCCCTCGGGTCTGGTTCTTGCGGGAAAAAAACAAGCCGGGGGTAAACGACAGCGGCGCGGATTATTGGTTTTTATGGTTGTTTGAAAACGTCGTGAAATTTACATAGAGAAGCGCGAGGAAAAATAAAGCGAGACGCGTTCGAGAGGAACAAAGAGGGATAAAGTAGGCAAACATTTGAGGATCCGTATGCACATTTTAATAGCTGTTTAAAAACGTCGAAGTGTATACTCCGAGAGTCGCAGAAAAATATGGTAAAACGCGATTACGGTGAACAAAGGGAGTATGGTGGATCCGTTGAATGGGTAAAACGATCGGAGGAAAAAGGCGATTTAGAAGCATGATAATGTTGCAAGATTTATAGGAAAATATTGCCAACTACAGGTACGGGGAACAAAGGGCGCCGGGTAGTGTAAGAACACCGGGTAAGCGGGCCAGTGGAAACAGTCGGTACATGGTCAGACGCGCTTCACTTTGTACAAGCGTAAAGTCACGTATCAGCGCGCAAAACGGGCTTGGTTTATCCGAGTTGCAACTTCTTTCAACTTGCATGATTTTTCAAGATTTTACACAACGTGTGTTTAAAGGTTTGGTAATATTTGTTAAAACGAAACTTTTTTTATATTCCTCCTGTATCTCTAATTTGAATAACCATTCCATTAATAGTTTAACGTTCATTACTATTCACCGCAATTCCGTAATTCCATTCCATTTCAATCCTGTATCATAATCGCTCTCAATTATGTATAGTTAGATACTACAAACCGTTATAAAATATTCTGCCATCGGAAATTCTACTGTCATGAATATTTCATCAAATTAAAAACGATCGGTACCCGATCGGGCCTTTGCAAAATTGATCATCCCAGAACGTAATCCTCGATACAACTTAACCTCCCCTTCTAGTAGCCGATGACTTCCACCCTCCATCTTCCTTCCTCGTTTTAGAAGTCACTCGTGTATATTTTATTACACGTTTTATACCTTTCGAATAATCGTGTATTTAAGTATTAACGAGAACCCCATGGAAGCGGAAGTTTCTGTACTCCTTCATGGAAATAAAATAAACAGTCTGTCCCAGGTTTCCAAGCTTTCACTTTGAAGACCACTTAACCCCTTAATTAACGAGAACACCCGGTATGAAACGGAGAACCGATCGCATCGAATAAAATTTACCGCGGAGCCATAATCCAACATGGCGCGCCGAGGCTGCTCGCAAACGCCGCCATTTTTATCGGCGCCATTTCTGCGCGGTGTACAGGATCGCGATCGTTTCTCCGGCGTTTTTCCGCGAAAAATTTCGCACGGAGACGTACGTGACCCAGATACACGTGGCACAATGAAAAGTAAACGGACCGAAGCGTGGACGAGTCGCGTCGAGGGCGCAGCGACGCAGAAGAACCGCCGGAAGTGTGTTAAGTGACGCCCTTGACAGGTGTGGATAACGGCCAGGCCGACGTATTCAAAACGGTAACCGCGAAACTGCGATCGCGCGACTCTCTGCGATGCCGAAAATCCGAGGTCGAAACGATAGGCGGGCTTAGAACCCGTAAATAAAGTCTGTTTCGTGCGTCGACACGGGCATTTCCATGAGAATACGCCGAATGAAAAATGGCGCTGCGGCGGTCCGTGCGTGGGGAGCATCTGACGCGAACTTGAACTACGATCCGTGACGGGACATGCAAGGCACTTTGTTCCCGATGGAATTAGAGCGAATTTGTCATCGCGAAGATACCACTCGAGTGCGTTCTCATGGGTCGTGCATTTTTGCTCCACTCTAGGCTAGATCAGCCGTTTAGATCCGTACTTTGAAACACTCGTCGAGGTTCGCTCGCGAGTAAACCGAGCTTATTCCGGAGCCACCCGTCGCGAGCAAAGTAGAGTCGGTACTCGAGCGTGCTGCATATCCCAAATGTCAACAACTCGATTTACGATCGCAAAGTAAAACGAAAGGATATCGTATCAACTTTGGCCACATAAAGTATTTTATAATAGGTAATAAAACGCCAACCACCCGTTGGTATTTTAGACTCGGTCGATTATGAAATAAAAGTAGGTATTTGTACGTACAACTTTGTGGGAAAATCGGAAACCGATTGGCAATGGATAAAGCAAACGTAATCGAATAAAGATGAACAATGGTCTATATATCATGGGAAAATGGAAAATGTGACTACACAGAGACTTTCGGCAAAGAGAGGAGAAACGGCTCGGTAGGGATTCGTTTGTAAAAGTTTCATAGTAGCAGAAAGCAGACTACGCGACCAGTATCCAACATGGACTAGAAACGTGGAATTGCCAGAGGGTCTGGAGCGCAGGATGGTCCCCTTTAAATGCTGATACGTCAGTCAGACATTTTCCGTGCGACGGGCTGCTTGCTCTCGGTACGCGATGGCGGAACTCTCCCATGTCCCGGAAGGGTGTTTTAATTAACCCCTGGGCAAATATTTATTTGTTTACTGAGGTTAGAAGCCGGTACGCGGGGTAACACGGGGCAGCTACAAAAGTTACAGGAGAACGGATGCTGTCGGTGAGGCGGATACGCGTGTGAGAGATGGAGGGGTGAAAAAAAGTACTCGAAAGGGGAGGGTGCAGCCGATAATCGCGATGGCGGACGATTTTCGCTACAGTTTAATTAATCGACATTTTGGTAAGTTTTCGACGCGAGTTTATGAATCGATTCCCGGGCGGCGAGAGTACACGGACCTGTATAACTATCGGAAAATCGCTCGTTAACTTAGCCCCTTTGACGGTAAACCGATTACTTGACAAAACGGCGAGTATTTAACTTGGAACGAGCCGGAACAATCGGACTGGAAACGCAACAACGTTTACACGCGTCGATTAAGTGATACAAGCCCGATGGTCACGAGCCCCGGTGCTTTGGAGCTCGATGAATCGATAGACGGGATTGCGGGAATGCTTGTAGGAATGTTTGTCAAGAAACTACGTTGCGCTTTCGTGTTTACGCGGCTACGGGTAGTTCCTTACTCGGCGCTCCGTGTACGGCGGGTTGCATGCCGGGTTACGCGCCAGGCGCCTAACTTGCGGGCTTAGTTCCTTGCGTAACTCAGCCGCGATTGTCGCGGCCGACGTCGGTCATTCGGTATTTGCGTTTCAAAGGAGAACAGAAATAGCGAGATCGCTGTTATCCCTCGATCACCAGACCCATATCTCGACCTTTTCTAATTATACCTCGACCTAATCTCGCTCGTATCAGGCTCGTAAGTAGAAACGAGGAGCACGTAAATTACCGCAAACCGGTCGAGTCTTAAACCCCGCCGAAACGACAGCGTTTGAAGCTACCTCGATGTGTTGGCTCGTCAGTCGAGCTACTCTACTTCCCAGAGCCATGAACCGCGAGGGAATCGCGTCGCCTATCATCGTGCTCCATCCCGAAGCTTTTATTGGCCCATTCGGAATTCTTCTCTCTCGCGATCGATCGGCACGCAGCGTCGCAACGCCAGCGTCCACGGCCGGCTCGTTCTTTCGAATAATGTTTAACGTATAGCCCCGACGACGGTTATATAAAACGGTTGCCTGCACGCCGAGAGATATTTCCTGGCCGGTGCACACCACCGTCCACCCTTTTCTCTTTTCCTTTGGTTAAGGACGAGGATCGACATCAGGATGCGACGTCGCATTAACCGACCGTTAAAAGTTAACGGCGTCCTCGACGGGAATGAAATAAGACCGCGGAGGAACTCGGACCCGTGATAGAACGGACGAAAGAGCGGGATCGCGCGATCGATCCTCGTGAAATGTGCAAACGTCCCGCGTACGCGTCGGCTACAGAAGGGAACCGTGATTCACAGCTCGAGAAAGTCCCGGTTCGTGAGATCGGTGAATACTACCCCTCGATGAACTACTGTTAACGCGAACCAAAGTCCCATAGGGTCGTCCCCTTTTCTTCAGGCTCATGGATCGTCGCTCCGAGTTCGAGACTCCGACGATTTTTCTGGCTGATTAACTCTTTCGGTGATGGTAGATGGTAGGTTACTTCTTTTTTCTTTTATCTTTATTTCCTTTCCTTCGTTTCTTTTCTTTTCTTCCTTTAGACGAGAAAGGTGAAGAGCGAACAAGTTCATTGACCAAGTATATATTTTATATTTAACGTTAATGGCGATAATCGCGTAGATAGAAGGCCCGTAATGGGATCACTAAAAGTTACGACTCTTGTAAAATATAATTACACGTGTAATAGGATTCGTTGGTCTGTAAATTCCGTATCTCTATATTATCAAAATCGCAATGGTGCGGTTAATTGAATTGCACGTAACATTTCGCATATACCAAAATCCATGACCACCATAATCGCGTTAATTTAATTTCCTATCAAATACGCATTATCATTTCCGAAGTGTATTGCAAAACTGATTCTAGTTCATAAAGCAGTCCCGAAGACAAAATTCTCAACGATACTCGAATAATTGATAATTTGCACGAGAGTATTATACTATGACACTGTGACGCAGCCTAAATCTACGAGGCCAACGAACATACAGGGGCCTCAGGCATTGCCTCTGCGAGACATCGTGACTCGCTACAGAATGGCCGGCCAGTAGTCCCACACCTTTGATACAGTCCTAGTGAATCAGCGAAATTTTGACAGTGCAAGGTAGCTACCCCTAGGATCCATGACACGCCAATATCAAGAACCCCTACACCGGATAGAACTCTGAAGAGATATCGTAGAGGATTAATGAACGAAAAGCACCTATGTCGGATCTCGTCGAGGTTTACTGTGCACAAGGGGAGTTGGTGCCCAGAAAATGGTGCAGCTTTTAGGAAAATGGTCTATATCGCTCTCGGGTCTAGAGCTAAAGCATAGACTAGAGCTAGAACTAAATTTTTTCAGTCCTGGCCCACGCGTTCGCGAATCATGGTCGTAAAGACATAAACCAAGCCCCCATTGACTCGGGACTCCCAATATCGCTAAGAGTGGAAAAATGGTTTTCTTCTTCGCAACTACGGATGCGTTCCTGCAACACTGTTAGAAATATCCGAATCCAGCAAAAATAAAGTAGTATCTAAGTAGAAACTGTATTCTAAAGTAGAATCTTAATCCGAGAGTTACCTTTTGTTCGTACTCTATCTGAACACTGTGAAAACATCGCACGACTACAAGCTATTAAAGACAGTAGCACGTGATGGAAGTAATTTCGGACTATCGAGTTCCTGGATAGAACGGTTAACGACGGAGCTAACAGTTGTTCGATAGTCCAATACCCGAACAGAATCAATTTTTTATTCCCAAACTACGTCCTTCCTTCGAGCAGGCCGTCTTCCACCCCAGAGATAAATGGATTCGACGACGTGAAAAATCTACGGGCGCAGGCCCGCCAATGGCGGCGGGGTACGGAAGGAAACAGGGAGCAGCAGAGAGTGGAACATGCTTAGGTAACGCAAATATTTGGTCCTGTTAGTTCGGTAATCCCGTGGCACAACCGATCGATCGGTGCTGCCGGAAACGTGCCTTTAAAACGTCCACGGCCGCGTACCGTCGCCATTGTTCCGTCTAACGGGATACGTTGCGACGTATTCGCGACGGAATTTGCACCTCAATTGCACGCGCTCTTTTATTCATCGGTGCCTCCGCACAGACACGACGTCTGTCGCTTCGATTCGCGTTTCGCGAGATTAAACCTCGTCGATTACTATGCGACCAGTCCCGGCGAAGTCGGGGCGACTGCTTGAGGCGGTAGATTGTCTGACTTTTGACCTGTTGGGTTAAATTTAACGTATGCAGGAATCGAATTGATAAGATAAAGTAGGGAATCGAACGAATGTCGGTAATGAGAGGAGAAACTGGGTGACAAGTCGCGAATCGTAGCGAAAAAATAAAATTAGAATTTTCTCGAGCCATTTCAATTTTCTTTTCCTTTTTCTTTTACTGCTAAACATAGTTGCGATAATATTATATTTAATTAAATTAATATTTAATTGGTCGACACGAAATCATAGGAATCATACGTGCAATATACTTCGGGTGAGATTTAGGAGGAATATTCTGCATTTTAATTTTAATTTAAATTTTAAAGGAAATAATATATCTACTTTAAAACTGCTACCAATGAGACACGTCGATTTACAAAAAAGAATGCCGGGATTTTTATCCTAGTAATTAACCATGAAGAAATTCTTGAACGGTATCCACTTTCAAAGACGGATAATGCAGTCTACCCTCTTAAAGGGTGAAACCGAGCTGCCTGGATTTCGTTTCGGGGTGGAAAGCAGATTGTAGCGACACGATGTCCCGTGATTTTTGTCCCAGCTGCATCCTGTCGCGTTGGATCACGTCGGATGATATTGGATTATTCCGAATCGACCGTATTGCCGCGGCCAGAAATCCTCGCGGAGGTCGACTCGGACCGCAACAGTTTTAAGCCCCTATAGTTTGCCAGGGGATATACCTATAATGATCCTGTCACTGGGGTCAGTAAAGCTACGAATTATCCAACAACCTCTGCATCTATCTCTCCTGAAAGATTCATAGTATTCGTGCAGTTCTGTAGTCGATATGTACGTTAACAATACCTGCATCCTTTATACCTAATTGTAAGGACAGTTCAGGGATAAACAATAAATAAACAATTTTGAAAATTAAACATTTTGGAAACGTCAAAGAAACCTACTCGATTTCACGTGTAATAATTAATGGTAGTAGTTGATGCATTAGAAAATAATTCAGCGATATAGACGAGGCTTACGGTACACTCATCGGAGATACGGGTTACGGTGGCGCTAGTGTGTTAAGTGGAAAATGGTCTTAAGGTTGTCCCATACTAATATCGACGTGCTACGAATCGCTACTACGTACAAACTTTTAGATCCACGATTCGCCTAATGTCGTTGCCCTTTCTTTCCATCCAGTTCCCATCGATTCTCTTCGAAGGAAATTACGCGACTGCCGTTTTACCCACAGCCACTTCGCCCAAACGCAAGACAGTGTATCGAAATCCAATGTCCCAGCAACCTGTGTTTCACGACTGGAGCGTCTCGGAAGCACCTCCCGCCGATATTTTTCCAGATACAGGAAGGTACGCGTACGCCAGAGTGCCATCAGCCGGTCGCGAGCAATAAGAGTCTGCTTGGAAATCCTTTGTTTCCTACGTATCTCGCGTTTCGCTGAAGATGTTCCGGAAACCATCCAAAATCCACGCGGATTCGAAACCCTACTTTCTCAAGCGACGTACCGGGACAGAAGATGGTTAAAACGCGAGGAATACGGAGGAAAAAGAAGCGTTAAAATTTCGCGTCATCACGAAGACAAACTATTCCGGCTGAAGCGACAACGATTCCGATTACGCGGCGAGATCCGTGCATTTCTCAAAACGATTCGAGTTCCCCGCGTTCCAGTTCATTACAACCGTGTCCTTGTCGGCACGCGTCTCCCCTGATTTTCCGTCTTTTTAACTTCCGCGGGAAAACTGCGGTATTAATTCTTTATCCGGCCGCGTCGCACCGCCACTCGACGCCGAATGATACTCGTTCCGCGCGGCGAGAAAAAAGGGCTATTACACGGACAAACGTGCTTTTTCGCGCGTTCGAGTTCGTTTCTTTGTTCCCGCCTAGCGCGATGGACGTTGCGCTTGCTTTGCCACACTTTGTTTTAAAGGCCCTTTGTGATCGCGTTTTTCCTACCCTCTCGCGCCACTACTTCGTTGCAGAAATTTCTCCTTTTGATTGCGACAGGAAAAATGGATTTCAGGTACGGCCATATTAATACGGATTCAATTTGCGGACAGGCGGGGTACGGAGCGGCGCATCACTCGCTGACCATTACTACTGATTTTAGATTCTCTTTGCTTCGCTGGAATTGTATTTCGCGATTGTTTTTTCGCGTTTGTTTTCAATTTTGCAAGTGATCATAGGCTCACTGATCTGCTCTAATTTTGTATTTTTCATCTTTGCTTATCGCAATGTTGCTTCGGAGTAATTTTCTGGAATTGAAAATACGCGTGTTACGGTGAGTTTAAGATAATTTTGTGTCTGATAGTAGACCGACTGATTCTACTATATTGGTACACATTCTTTTTCCTTGTCAGAATTTCAGAGTTTTTGTTAAATCGAAAATGCGTGTATTTATTTTACGTCTGACAATAGATGGGATTGTTCTACTGATTTTACCTAGCTGCTACATACGAGCCACCTCCCCGTTCATTTTGGTTTCATAGCGGTTTGCCATAAATCAAAGACAAGTGTATTACCGTGGTTTTACGACGAGTTTATGCCTGATCATGTACCAACTCGTTCTACTCGATCCAATTACCCTATATCTTCCACACTTCCGGGCAATCTTACTTTGATCACAGACCCTCCACTGACTCTCGCTGCACGACTTACTACAATCATAATTTCTACATCGAAGCACATATTCAGGAGCTTTCGATCCGCCATGAAAGCCAGCTTACAAGCTACCCGACGCGATATTAATTCCCCGGCCTTAAAATTTCAATCGAAGATCATACGCCGCGTTAAAAGCCAAACGAGCGATTTCAGCGCGCAGTTGAAGCGTGGAGCAGTCGCCTTGAAGCCACGGGGCCATAAAAATGCTCGTAAAACAGCAGTCGATTCGTTATTCATCCCGTTAGAAAGCTTCGTAGCCCCGAACCGGCAATTTCTCCCTGCGAGCATACTAAAATGATAAACAGCGGGTCCGCGGCGGTGTAGCGACGGGGTCCGGCATAAATTCGCGCGCGAACGCACGCGTCGTCAGCGATTCGATAAACACGTCGTAAAATCATGAAAAAGTGAACCGTAAAGCCGAATATTGTCCCGCTTCTCGGCGCACGTGCACGCGTGCAGGCTCACGCAATTAACGCGGAGAGCAGATGAAAATTAAATACAAATATTGACGGACCGAGGAAGTTGCGTAACGCGACGACAACGAGCTACGTACACTTGCGTCTATCGACCAGCCTGTTTCTCTCTCCTCCCTCTATTCCTATCTCCGCGTATACGTTTCGTCGGATTCGTCGAAATACGTGGACAATTTTTGCAGTGCTGTTGGAACGCGATTTACGCTCGAGAACGGATACGTTTGCCGAGTATCGTCGCGTTTCCACTTACAAAGGAGCCCACCTGCTGTACAAACGCTCGGCCAGGAAGAGTTTCGCACGGGAAAAGAGCGAAAACACGATGTTGAAACGCGTCCCAGGAGCGTATTCGACACGTTCGATCAAAATGGAAAGGATCGAGGCTCGCGTTCGCGATGCGAGCGAACGATCGCGGAACCGGTGCTCTGATTATGCGCCGGCCATTGTTCCAGGGGTTAACTACGAGCCAAAACGGCCATTGATGACCGAGTCCCGCGAAGGAAATTAATCGTCGACTGGAAAACGCGGCTGGGAAATAATAATGAAGTCGGAGTGAGCGGGAAACGAATGGAAATGGGGATTCGCGAGTGTCAAAGGCCGAATAAAAGTCCCAACGGCCGCTTTGACATCCTGTTACGCCACGGATCGATTATTACTCGCAACGCTGGTGTCGTACTCTGAAAAGCGAGCGCGTGCGATTGATACCGGATGAAAGGGACTAAAAACAAGAGGAAGGAAAAAATGAATTAGCGATTCGTCCTTGTTGATCGATGGTAAAAGGTTCGATGATTGAGAGAGGCAGATTCGAAAAGGTTGTTTGACGTAATTCCAATGGGACGATTGGATAATTTGCGGTGGATATCCGTTTCGTTTTGTTCGGTCTGGCTCGTGTGCCTTTAACAATGATTTGCTGGCAAGTAGAAGTAGTAAAGGAAGATCGTATATAAACATTGATTTGATAAGGAGTATCGAACGCGTTTGGTCAGACAACGAGACTTTAATGTACCGTGCAATTGGTATTAAGATTAAAGGGAATAGGAAGTAGGCATAGTCAATACTTTGTCAGACAGCATAATAGGCTCTGTCTTTTAACTACACGGCGCAATAATTGAAGAAAATTTCAAGAATATATATCCTGCATACGCTATAGGGCTCAGCGAGAGAAATTGTAAGTAGATATACTCGACGATTCGTCAGACATTGGTGTCTTAAAACGCGATGCGATTGTCGAGGGAAATTTTAAGTAGATACACCCAATGCTTCATCGAACATACGTGTCTCGATGTATGACACGATTACCTAAACGTATTTTGACGTTATCAGGCGTAAGAAATGGCACTTGTCGCACCTGAAAAAACGATGCCATAAAACGTGAGATAAAACGGGGCACTATTCGTAGGAAATACGAGGGAACAGAAGGAAATTAGAAATTGTTCTTGCTATAAACGCGAAATTGAAACAAGATACGAGAACTTCCAGGACACTGAATATCCATGTGGAAGATAAAGTCCCGGTTGGAAAAGAAGTGCGAGAAACAAAGGAGCGGAGAACTTTTCGTCCCCCCTGAGCCGGCTATTTATCATTCTAGATTTCTTACAGGACAGCGTGTAACAAAAAGTTGCGTCGTCCTTTCTTCCTCGAATTTGATTAATGAATTCAATTTCCCTGCCTCGGGCTGCCGTCGAAGATATTATTCAACTTAAACAACGTTCCCAACACGTGTGCAGCCTCGTTCTACGTACTTAACATTCCATACCTCTACCAAGAAAACCCCAATATCGACCAAACATGATGCAACCCTCTGCTTTTACGAATTTTTACCCACGAAACGACCCTTTATTCGCCCCCACCGTCCCTCTTTTATCCCCCCGTTTCCCCCGAGAATGACCCGTGTACGAAATATCTCCGTGTTCCATTTTCTTTTCGTTTTTATCCGCCATTCGCCTAACTGCTGTTACATATCTCTGTATCGATCCCGTACGACGGTCGCGTTAAAAAACTCCCGTGAATATCAATTTTAAGGCGGACGCGCAAGGTCGACGTACAGGTCGCGCTGTTTGCTCGACAAATGAGCCCCCTGGATCGAGCTATTGCTCGTAAAAGGTACCGAGACTCCGGACGTGCGTTATATCGCGAACCAGCGTATCATTATCCTCCATTGATCGAGCAGCACGCGTATGTGGAGCGTGTTAACGCGTTCGATACGCGCAGACAGTGGATGAGAAACTGGAGATAATAAACAGGCAAAGTCTCGTTTGCGTTTGGTAGAAACACTGCTGTTTTTAAACATTTTAAACGATTATTCGTGTTTGAGAGACATAAAATTTCCTCAGAGATGGATGTCAATGCTTCTCATCGTCTTAATAGCTATGGAAAAAATTAGCTACCAAAGAGACTGTGACGACCAAGGTTCACACCCTAGCCAATAGATGGATTCCTACTTACAGGAGATTCCAGGACTTAAAGAAGGGGGCAAGTCCTCAATGAATCCTGTACCTCCCATAAATAGAAGTTCCTATGCTACCTAAGTATCCCCCATTTGAAAAAATTAACTACCAAATAGACTATAGTGACCAACGTTCACACCCTAGTCAATAGATGGATTCCTGCTTGAAGGAAGTTCCAGGACGTCAGGAAGGAGACAAGTCCTCAGTGAATCCTCGATCTCCCATAAATAGAAGTTCCTATGCTACCTAAGTATTCCCCTTTAAGACAGGGCCTGCTAGAGAGACTTACTAACGAGTCCACTGGAAGGCCCAGGGCAAAACGCATCCCTTCCTTTTCCTTGCGTCCTTCTACCTACTACCCTATCGTAGGAACTATGAGCCAACATCGCAACCCCATGGGGGTACCCCCACAAAGCAAAGCCTCTAATGGTGGACAGAGACACCCGACTACAGTCCAGCCAAACTGGTCGGACAAAAAATGACGTACAGCATCGATCCATTCGCCTAACCAGCGAAGCAAGTGTCATCAGCTAACACCTGAGAACCCAAGAACGCTAACACCGGGATGGAAGGGAGAAATTCGAAGATTTCGAAGCCTGACGAAGCGTTATGGATCCCAGGGAAGAAAGGGTGGGAAGATTCGATGGCGGGGCGAAGAAAAGAAGGGAGGGTGGAGGTGAAAGACAAGGTGGAAAGCTGAAGAAGCGGGAAAGAAAGGGAGAGTGGAGTGGTATAGCGAGGACGCCGAGGGGTTTCCCCGGGGCTGAAGTGGCATTAAGTTGACACACAAAGAGGGGCAAGCTTAACAAAGTAGGCATAGTCAATACTTTGTCAGACAGCATAATAGGCTCTGTCTTTTAACTACACGGCGCAATAATTGAAGAAAATTTCAAGAATATATATCCTGCATACGCTATAGGGCTCAGCGAGAGAAATTGTAAGTAGATATACTCGACGATTCGTCAGACATTGGTGTCTTAAAACGCGATGCGATTGTCGAGGGAAATTTTAAGTAGATACACCCAATGCTTCATCGAACATACGTGTCTCGATGTATGACACGATTACCTAAACGTATTTTGACGTTATCAGGCGTAAGAAATGGCACTTGTCGCACCTGAAAAAACGATGCCATAAAACGTGAGATAAAACGGGGCACTATTCGTAGGAAATACGAGGGAACAGAAGGAAATTAGAAATTGTTCTTGCTATAAACGCGAAATTGAAACAAGATACGAGAACTTCCAGGACACTGAATATCCATGTGGAAGATAAAGTCCCGGTTGGAAAAGAAGTGCGAGAAACAAAGGAGCGGAGAACTTTTCGTCCCCCCTGAGCCGGCTATTTATCATTCTAGATTTCTTACAGGACAGCGTGTAACAAAAAGTTGCGTCGTCCTTTCTTCCTCGAATTTGATTAATGAATTCAATTTCCCTGCCTCGGGCTGCCGTCGAAGATATTATTCAACTTAAACAACGTTCCCAACACGTGTGCAGCCTCGTTCTACGTACTTAACATTCCATACCTCTACCAAGAAAACCCCAATATCGACCAAACATGATGCAACCCTCTGCTTTTACGAATTTTTACCCACGAAACGACCCTTTATTCGCCCCCACCGTCCCTCTTTTATCCCCCCGTTTCCCCCGAGAATGACCCGTGTACGAAATATCTCCGTGTTCCATTTTCTTTTCGTTTTTATCCGCCATTCGCCTAACTGCTGTTACATATCTCTGTATCGATCCCGTACGACGGTCGCGTTAAAAAACTCCCGTGAATATCAATTTTAAGGCGGACGCGCAAGGTCGACGTACAGGTCGCGCTGTTTGCTCGACAAATGAGCCCCCTGGATCGAGCTATTGCTCGTAAAAGGTACCGAGACTCCGGACGTGCGTTATATCGCGAACCAGCGTATCATTATCCTCCATTGATCGAGCAGCACGCGTATGTGGAGCGTGTTAACGCGTTCGATACGCGCAGACAGTGGATGAGAAACTGGAGATAATAAACAGGCAAAGTCTCGTTTGCGTTTGGTAGAAACACTGCTGTTTTTAAACATTTTAAACGATTATTCGTGTTTGAGAGACATAAAATTTCCTCAGAGATGGATGTCAATGCTTCTCATCGTCTTAATAGCTATGGAAAAAATTAGCTACCAAAGAGACTGTGACGACCAAGGTTCACACCCTAGCCAATAGATGGATTCCTACTTACAGGAGATTCCAGGACTTAAAGAAGGGGGCAAGTCCTCAATGAATCCTGTACCTCCCATAAATAGAAGTTCCTATGCTACCTAAGTATCCCCCATTTGAAAAAATTAACTACCAAATAGACTATAGTGACCAACGTTCACACCCTAGTCAATAGATGGATTCCTGCTTGAAGGAAGTTCCAGGACGTCAGGAAGGAGACAAGTCCTCAGTGAATCCTCGATCTCCCATAAATAGAAGTTCCTATGCTACCTAAGTATTCCCCTTTAAGACAGGGCCTGCTAGAGAGACTTACTAACGAGTCCACTGGAAGGCCCAGGGCAAAACGCATCCCTTCCTTTTCCTTGCGTCCTTCTACCTACTACCCTATCGTAGGAACTATGAGCCAACATCGCAACCCCATGGGGGTACCCCCACAAAGCAAAGCCTCTAATGGTGGACAGAGACACCCGACTACAGTCCAGCCAAACTGGTCGGACAAAAAATGACGTACAGCATCGATCCATTCGCCTAACCAGCGAAGCAAGTGTCATCAGCTAACACCTGAGAACCCAAGAACGCTAACACCGGGATGGAAGGGAGAAATTCGAAGATTTCGAAGCCTGACGAAGCGTTATGGATCCCAGGGAAGAAAGGGTGGGAAGATTCGATGGCGGGGCGAAGAAAAGAAGGGAGGGTGGAGGTGAAAGACAAGGTGGAAAGCTGAAGAAGCGGGAAAGAAAGGGAGAGTGGAGTGGTATAGCGAGGACGCCGAGGGGTTTCCCCGGGGCTGAAGTGGCATTAAGTTGACACACAAAGAGGGGCAAGCTTAACGTCTGATAAAGCTGACGAGCAAACATGCTTTTTGTCCGCGCGAACACGCCGGCCACCCGGTATAATATGTTAATATGTCGTGAAATATGTCGCCTTTAATAAACGCCCGCGTGCATGAACTCGCATGGCGGATCTAGGAAGAAGACGTCACGGGGGAAGCCTCAGACGGGGATTAAAAATAGCGAATGGACAGTCGTCGCGATCCCAGCCGTCTCTCGGGGTCGTTGATCGAAAAAGGGCGAAGAAGAAGAGGAGAAAGGATATTACTTTGAAAGGCGAGCGACGGACTCGAGTCGAGGAACTCGTTCGCCTCAGTGCGACGATTTCGAGAGTAAAAATTGAACGAATTTTTGTGTCGCTAGGTGGAATTTTGTGATCGCGGCTGTTTGCAAGAGTCGCGGGTGAGAAATGTTCTTTTTTAGAGGAGAGATTCGGGGGCTCACGGTTTTTGCGAGTATAAGCTCTGTTCGTTATTTATAGGACAACGTTCTACCGACGCTGCTAGTGTGTCAGTATCAGTCGGCTTAGCTGCGACGCCTCTACCGTAGCCTGATGAAGTTGGCAGAAATGGCGGCGAAACGTCAGTCTAAAAATAATGAAAGCAGTTTAGAGCCTGGAGCCAGAGCCGGTCCGAAATAAGGTAATATTCTTGCAGTTAGGTTCAAGTAGAGCTTACATCGCAGACCTTATAGCAGTACGAGGCTTGATATAGCTCGCTGGGTTCTTTGAAAATATCGCACATGCTCGTAATACGATTTATAACACCGTAACTGATAATTCCTTTAGCCTCTTTGTTTCTACGATTAAGCATTGTTGATGTTCGTTCCTATTTGAATAGAATGGCAATTTTTCGCTACAAAACCACACAACCACGTTATCGCGACACGACGGAGAAGAAGCCTAACCGGGAGCCGGCTAATCCTCGAAAGGCACGAGGTGTGCCAGCGACATCCGCAACGGCACGCGTTAAAGCGCGTAACTCGTAATTCGTGCCTGTTCCTCCTTCCCGAGTTACACGTTAATTGGCACAACCTCCTGAATTCGGTGCCAAACGGGCCCACCCCGCGGGAAACCGGTATTCTCCGAGCAAACGGTTCGTCAAACGCGTTCCAATTCGCCCGACCAACAAAATCCGCCTAGCGAGACTCATTGGCAACGAGTAAGCGTTAATTAGTCAGAGAAGAAACGTAAACGAAGAAGAAGTCTTGGTACGCCTCCACGTTTCGTTCGGATAAAAATTGTTCCATGTCTGAAGAGAACGTTGAAGCGAAGACTGGTTCGAGGAGACGAAGCGTGAAAGAAGCAAACACGAGGACAGTGCTCCTTAGACAGTTCATTAGACGCGATGGAGGGTAGTACCAATGTGTTTGGCCCCAGACGGTATTCATCGGAATGTAAAAATAACGAGAGTGCTATTCGACAAAGGGCGTGTCGCGCGTTATCGACGCAGCGGATTGTTAGCAAAGATAATTTCTCCCGATGTTAACGTGGCAAGATAGTTCGGTAATGGTGACGCGATGTAACGTCTGTCCCCGATAAAGCGGAGGTAAAAAAGAGAAACAGAGGCGAAATGAGAGAGAAACGGGAGAGAGGACGGAAAAAGAGAAAAAGAGTGTCGGTGGCGATAGCAGTCGCTCCCGGGAAAACGAGCCGCCGCCAATGGCTATTGTTGTAAAAGCTTAGCCCGCCGCCACCATCCATGAATCCCGTACTTGATCCGGTGTGTCGTCAAAACGGTTTTATTACTTTCATTTTACGTCGGAACGAATCGGTAGACCGCGATATCCGATTCGATCTCTGCAACCTCACCAAGAGAATACCAATAATATAATATATACGCGCACGCGATGTTACAAAACCGTGGTTCAAACACACAAACGGTCGAAAGAGAACGATTAAAAGAACACCTTTCTGTAATAAACGTATGTTTTATCCCCGTTTCCCCGTAATGAGGCTTCATAGATACCAAAGTTAGGCGCCTGGCGTCGAACAACCCGCCGTGCACCACGGTTTGCCGTATTCCAGCGCGCAGTGGGGACTTTTGCAGAATGTTATATACGATTCTTTCCCTCGTATTAACTCTAGATTTCCGGATGTTGATTATATAGTATTAGTATTAATCACCGACGATATCTTTCAACGAAAATATTAACTCTACGAGCAAATATTAACTAAAACGCGCTCGAGACTTCACGGAAATTCGAGAGATACGATTCGTGTATGGCGAATTGCTCGTCAATAGGCGCGTAAGTCCCGCGTCGTTCGAATGTCTCTTATCAAAAACCCACGCAAGAACACGTATTTGTATCTGCTCGCGTACTCTACCTGCTTCATCGACCTGCGCTCTCGCAACATTCTGTATATTTATTCGCGTGGTGCACGTGACGCAAAAAGCGCCAGAAGTTTATGCCTCATTGTCGTAAACAAGAGACAACTGATTTACCGCCGTCTCACCGTCTGAATTTCTTGCGGACATGGCATATTTCAAACGAGCGCGATTTACGCATCTTTTATTTGTCGCGCGCTCGCTCGCGAGAACAAACGGAACCGTGGAACAACCGAATGGGCCGGATAAGCGGAAAAACGTTGAGAAATTAGACGTCCGCGTCCCTCTGGCATCCCTGTCGCCGGCAGCAACATTCCGGGGGCGGTCTCTTCCGTGAAAGGACGATTGATACTTGGCGAAAGTGGCTAACTGGATAGAATGAATGTCCCACTGGCGGTGAAGATGCGCTTGGAGTATTCCTGTCGCGATATCTCCACGATCGACTGCGGAAATGCTAATCGCTCTGGTCTCTGCGACACTTTTCCATCGTGCTTAATACTTCGGTTTCGATTAACTATGTACCACGGGTTTCGGGTTGGTTATTTTATTTATTTTAGTTATTCCACTACCGACACCGCCACGTGAATCCATTTTTATTACGGACTCTATGTAAAATAGATAACTAAAAATTGGAATTAAAATGAAATGAAGAAACCAAACAAGTGTCCAGGAAAATATAATACGAATTATTTACGCCGACGAAGGGATCGTCGTTTTTCCCCGGAATAAAATGGGAAATTTTCCTTTCTCCGTTTCTTCCTTTTTCCTTCCTTTTTCGTTCTTTATAGACAAGCGTTACCGCGACGTTTAAACGCGGTCGCGTTAAAAGCTTCGCCGTCCAAAAATCCAGTGTTAAAAAACACCATCCGTCGAGCGTCGTAATTTAATTCGGGATAAATTCGCGAGCCATCAGGACGGGACTTTCCCGCGGCCGTTGTAAATTCACGTGGCAGAACCGCGAGAAGAATTCGTCGTTTGTTACGGAAATCGGGATGCCCGGCTACCGGAAACCTGATGCCAGCCGGCTTCCAGCTTGCGTTACCATAACAATAAATCCG
Source organism: Eufriesea mexicana (assembly GCF_001483705.2). NCBI lineage: Eukaryota > Metazoa > Arthropoda > Insecta > Hymenoptera > Apidae > Eufriesea > Eufriesea mexicana. The sequence goes on from NW_016908917.1 coordinate 562,606, forward strand.
CGGGAGAAGGAGGGACGAGATCTCGATACTCTTTCGATCCCGCAAATTGCGTTCCGTTTTCGAAACGCCCCGATTCGTCTCGATCCTCGTTACGATAATTCTCTCCGTTCGGGTGAATCCGCAAGAAGGAAGACGACCGGAAGGAACCGAGCAACGAAAAAAAGAGTAGAAAAGGGGAAAAGAGGGAGAAAGAGGGGAAAGTATAAAAGACGGAGAAACAATTTCATCTGATCGATACGACATGGGGGTATCAATTTGGTCCCCGTTCGTTCGCGCATGGTAGATATTCATAATTGCACGGAACTACAAGACCCGTCTGGCCACGGCAAAACAAGGAAGCAGACGCTAACAGAAGCAGCAGTCGCAAACTAATGGACGGCTACGTGGCAAGAAACAAGAATTGCCTCGGCAGGACGACGATCGCATTCCAAGAAGAACGAAATTCCAAATAACAGGGGAGTACACGCGATAACGCGGACAGGAAAAGATAAGGGTCGAACGAGAACGTTGGCTAGGATACGACTGGTGTGCGAGGTGGTCGTGAATGGTAAGCGGACGTTATACACGGGTTTTCGTTTTTGAGAGAACAGAGAGGAGTCGGAGAGTCGATCCCGACGCGAGGCGTGACGAGACGGCGGAAGGCCCGAGCGCAGCGCATTACCCTCACAGCCGTTTTCATTTCCGTGCACGACCTGTCCCTCTTACTCTCTGTTTTCCCTGAAACGTTACATTATCAGCGAAACGGTCATGGAAATTGCGCGTTTTGTCACGTTGAATGCGGTCCAGCGGCAAAGGACGGGTCTGTGGACGGGTGGGGGTCGTGGACGATCAACGGTCATTTCCAGAAAGCCACGCTGGTGCACGGGACGAAAGGATGATAACCGGCTGGTCCGGGGCTGGCTGGCCGGGCAACACGCACCGTGGGCGCAGGTGAGACAGCCGTAGGGATGGGTAACGGTAACGTGCATTGCGTGACGTTATATAATGCCCCCCTGCCGCGCAAAACTCCAAAACAAACTCCTTTATTCCGCGAATATAGGCGGCGGTGCGCGTCGCGCGAAACCACAATCCCCGCACATGTATCAAGCTGTCCGCGACCCGCTCTCTAATTTGCATTTCAACGCTTGCCTCTCGTCCATTATTACCAGCGGAACAGCTTGGTTGAATTTCACAGACGCATCCCGAGCACTCCTCTCCAGCCCAGCCACCCCTTAACGCCCACTAACCCATCCTCGTCGTCGTCGGGCTGCCCGTTCGCCCTCCCTCTTTCTCTAGCCCTCGCTGCCTGCCTTTTCGCTATCTCCCTCTGTCGTTGTCTTCCGTATCCAAGGCAAACTCTACCTCCGTTGCTTCTTCGCCGGCGAAACAACTTTATACCCTTCCACGGACGTGTTCCTTTCTAGACTGGTCCTAGGAAAGCCTCGGGGCCGGCTCTTTCTTTTCCTGCTACACGCCTTCGCGCCGCCTTCCGGATGTATTCTTTCCCCTTCAATGGAGATTCTACGCTCCGCCGGAGATTGTTTGACGTCTTAAACCGCGGAGTAGGTTGCCTCGCGAGTGAAAGATAATTGTAGAAAATTGAAATTAACATAGGGTTTACGGGGTATTTTAACGTGGTGGACGGAGTGATGGGCGACGAAACGAATGTACGTCTGATCTCTCTACTTTCCATCCACGAAGGTTTAAGGTCCTGATTTATCTATCTTCGAGCGACCTGCCAAATGACACTGCCATTTATCTTGAATTTTCGTGAAATTTCGAATCATAAATCCTCCATTGTTTGGCGCGCGGACCGCGGTATTTATATTTGAGCAGTTTCTCGCTCGAAATACGGTAGGAATGTAAACGGTGCGTGTCGGGTTGCTCGCCGTCAGGAGCCTAACTCTCGCATCTTTAACGCATCGTTACTCGAAAACGAAGCGAAATAGGACGTATATTTATTAGACAAAAAATATTCCTCGTTTTATCCTCTACCTATATATATATAGAACAATTTCAATAGACCATGGACCAATTGTTGAACCCTTAAGAGTCCAAGTCGAATTAGGGTAAAAGGAAGTATGTTATCTCGAATCCTCGTCGCAAATCTGACCATGGATCTCCAGAATGAGAGACTCGATCCACGATCGCGGGTCTTCCTTCGTTTGGAGCCTGTCCGATTGGAAGATGCGCGTCAGAACGGTCGTGCGAAATCCGTTCTTTAAGGGTGGGCGTAATTTAATTTTTTCACGGTGGCTCGGTCAAGGAAACGTAACACGAGGAACGAAGGCGAGGGACTAATGAAATTTTGCGCGGCTTGGTGCTCTTGTTGGAGGCGGAAGAGAATTACGAGACCGTCCAACTATCGTTTACGAGTCTCCCGTCTCTGCTGCAATCTATCTAGACGCAACGCGTTGCCTGGTTCCCCATTTTCAGAAATAATCCTGTATTCGTAATTCGATGGAATAAAACAAGTCGTAAAGAAACCAGATTGCTTTAGCCATTTTAAGAGAAAAGATGATCTCTAAAATTCCCTTTCTCCCTCTTCTTTTTATCTTCTTTGTGGATCACTATGTGCAACTATCTTCTTCGATTCTCAACTGTGATATTACTCTATGCATTGATTCTGATTATTCCGTGAAATTTAATAGGATTTTGAGGGAGGTATACTGAGAGTGAAATAATCTTTGTCCTTCCAAAGGAATATTAATGACGCGAAATTTGCAACAACGGAAATATTTCGATGTACCGTGTTGCAGGCAGTAATGCAATGTTCGTGGAATTGTATCAGGTGCATTATGAATATTCCGCAGATTCGGTGCCGTTTCCACTCGCGTTTACCTGAAGCCCAGTTTCCGCAAATTTAAAAGGTACCATCGAAATAGAATCCGAAACAACTCTAGAAGATTAAATTGCGAAATTCATCAACGTCTCATCTTGTTCCAAGGTTTCTCGTTACACGATCTCTCGGTTCATCAGATCTGACAAGGAGCATCTTCTTTTCGCTTATTAGCAGGGTATAATGAAGTTTCGTCACGGGAACGTGGTAACGCGAGAGCTCGATAATTTGCGAGCTGTCTGGACACGATATTAATGGAAAATTGTAACAATATCGATTCCGATTTTCTTATCTCATTCAAATCCATAGCAGTAGACTTGGAAATCTTGATCAACGCAACCCCCATAATTAACGACACAAATATAAAGATATTTCTGTTCATAAAATTGTTAAAAAATGAAAAATCGCGTCGTATAAAATGAATTGTGCGATAAAAAAATCATATAATAAATAAATAAAAAAAATAATATAAATAATAGATAAATAGCATTGATTAATTAATTACTTGGTAGCAATGCAAGTTGAATCTTAAATTTTTAAAAATGAAAGGCCATTCTCTGTAATTTTTTAAAAATTTTGAAGTTTGCTTTTAATTTTGAAAACACTGTATTTACGATAGCCATTATATCGAGATACAGATTAAGATAGAGTAGACTAGTTATAAGATCAACGTTCCTCTTGGTAGCGTTGGATATCATGATCCATAGGATACAGCAAATAGGGGTTGAAAACTGTTATAAGATTGATTCCGGTTCTCGAAACAGTTTCCAAGAACCTTTATCTCCCATAACAGTAATAAAGAATCGAAATCAGTGAAAATGTCGATTTTTGTTACAGTTCCGCTATCCTTTGAGATATCAATTCCACATCGGTTCTATTTCGATCCCGTGTCTGTTTCTAAAGCTATCGGGTACGTAACCAGAACCGATATAGAAAAGAACCTCTTTCGTTATAACCACTATAACATCCATTTCGAAAGAGAAACCTTAATACACCAGTTATTAACGATTATTTCTAAAATCTCGGTTACAACCCTCGAGTCGCAAAACCATATTTCCCATCAAAAATCTAAGCTTACATCAGACATTTTATTTCATAAAATAAAGCCACGGTACTGAAACTTTATAACTAAAATGGCGCAGGAAAAATGTCCTATCGGTCAACATTGTAAACGTTTCGTAATCGAGAAATAGAATCAACCACTTCAGAATTTTTATTTTCAAGCATGACCACCCTAATCTAGCTACGTAATCCTCAGCCACGTTCCTAACAAAAGGATAACAATCTTTCCAAGTACCCTAATAGTTTCTCGAAAATTTTAAAAACTCTAGAATTCCTAGAGGCAAAGACCAAAGCTTCCGCTAGCTAGTTTCAATTACAGACATGTCAGGGGTGCAATTTCACGCGATACGTTTGATCGATAGAACTCGGTGTAGAATTTATCGAGACTGATGAATCGCAACAGTTCATCCAGTTGGAATCAATTAATTTACACCACAGCAATTAGATCACGTGAAAGGAGACGATTGGCTGGTTCCACGAATTATGCCCTCCCAGACGGGGTTACTAATTCGATAAAAAGTTCCGGCTAGTGACAACCAGGGGTTGCGATCGGTAGGAAATCGATCGGGGATGTAGTTCGCGGGTACTTGGTTCGAAGTTAAGCTAGATTGGTGTGGACTCCGGCCACGGATTACGGTGTCCATAAATTCGAGCCATTTTTACGGAACAACGTTCTCCCGAGTCTTTCTTGCTGCAAGACCACGTCTCGAGCAGCAAAATTTCTCGTAATACGATTACTGCATAAAAGAAGATTAAATTACTAACTCGTATACCGTGGAATTTCATCATATTTACAAGTTCCATTACTTTCAGGCGCTATCAAAGGAAAATTCTTCAGTCTCTTTGAATACCTTTGCAGTCCATTTAAAAACTCCAGATCCAAAGCCGTTGCTGTTCCAGAGAATACCATGACAATAATAGACGAAGACTTATCTCTGAAGGACACTGTTCTCCCAGATATTTCTTCTAAATTTATATCTCGCATACCTCGTAAACTGCACCGTAACACGAGAAAGGAATCGAGTCTGCTGAAC
>NW_016908917.1:567554-613890 GCF_001483705.2 Eufriesea mexicana
CCAGATCTATGTTGTGCAAGATTCTGACCCGAGACCTAACCCAAAACTAGCCCAACTCTCTTGTATCCGAACGTAGGATCTCGTTCGACGTCGCGTGGATTCTTCCGGTTCTCGCGAGTGACCAGATTCCTCGTCTTCCTCTCGTCCGAAGCAGAGGGTTCGCGAGGATTATCGCGTTGTCCGGCTTCGGGGCGCAATTCCAGTGGAATTCCTAGCGACCCCGCGGCCAACTCGACGGAGATAATCCGAAAAAGCGGAAACGGCTTGGAAGTTCCGGGTCGTGGTCTGGTTCCGAATAGGGGGGTGCGGTGGACTCGGTGGTGGGGGTTGGAAAAGCCGGAGGATCGTCTGTAACGAAGACCATCGGCGGTGAAACGGGCACACGCGTCGTGGAAAATCGCAGGAACCCTCTTGTCACCGGATATCGGCTGCAGCGAAATCGATTTCACGCCCACGATGCCGCGTGCAACAAGTGTTCAAAGAGGGGGTGCATGGGGAGGGAAAATGGGGTGGGGAAAAAAAGAGAATCCGCGGGGGGAACTCGCGAAACGCACCTTCGACGCGCTTTGTTCCGCGCACCGACTGAAATTCGACGATTTTCCGGCAGACTTCTCGGATCGAGATGATACAGCGATTCGAAAGGCGAAATTTGAGCAAGCACAGACGGTGGAAATATTCTATAAACCTGGACTCGCGTTATCTTAACGTTCGACTGGGTTTCTGGGGTGAAGTGCCTCTTCTGGATTCCGTACTTACGTTTCGAATATTTTGGCAAATATTTCAGCTCGATTCTGAGGCCCCAAGGATGGTTCTGTTAAGATAGTTTCCAGATGATTTGAGAAGGTGAAATTTTTTATCAATTCGTGAATTAAAATCGTACAAATTTTTGTTAATATACGCGTACACAAATGTGGAAATTAGAATATTGTGAATGAAAAAACTACACGCACACAATCGATGTAATTGTTAAAATTCGCCACGCATTAGTAGCTGAAAGTACGTGTATTTGTAGGCCACGCGATGATTAATTTCCGAAAGGCCGGATAAGATAACGAAACTATAGAATTTCAATTATACGAGTTAAAAATGATGAGATATCAGTTTGAGCGACGATTAACCAACCCCTCGGATCCAATAAAAATGACGAATTCAGTCTACCCTGGCCCAAGTACACGCCTCAACGACCACGAAACGCATTAATCTCGAAACACCTCGAAATCCTATCTCACCAAATTTCACTCTTCCTCGAGTTTGAAAAAAATCAGTCTCCATTCGACACCCTATCCTCTAGCGACCCAACGAACTTCCAATAAATCACCCCAAAGCGCTCAACCCCTCTCTGTATCCCTTCCGCCATGAAAATCCGCTTGAACCAAGAAACAATGGACGCATTTGCCATACACAGGGCTGATAGTAGGTAACTCGGGTACATCGTCCGTTACCTACCCCCGTCGCCATGTATACGTAGACTCGAAAAGGGTGGCCGTCGTAGGCGCCGATAGGCCGAAGGGCTTGACTTGGTGGCACACCGGGGATATCAATCGATGTCGCGTAAAGTGTGTGCGCTTGTAAATTAATTGGCCACCTGTGGATAGAGGTGATACGAGGTGACCGTGGTTTTCCTTGTCCGTCGCGGAGATTGCATTCTAATCGGATTAGCCGCCACCCTTGTTGAGAGTGAAGCGCGCACGAGGATTCTTACCGGCGTGATAAGCGATTTAAAAGCAGGGGATGGGAGACGATACGAGCCACGTCGATTTGCATTCGCCGGGAAGGGAGCTCGTTACCTAGACTCGAACGTATCGCGAGGATATCGAGTTTATCTAACACGTGCTCGGAAGACTCGGCTGGCTATTGGCGCTGGATTTCAATATCTGGGGATAGAGGACGGAGATCCGGGAGATTCCTCGAAATGAATATCGAACTCGTTCGTATGCAACGGAAGGCTACGACCAGGTGGACGTAACGAAGCTTGGTGGCCTCGTAAGAAGGACTCGTTATGCAGTCGCTGGATTATCGGGATTGCCTTGTCGAAGGTTTGCTAGAACGTGCAGGATGAGGATTTAACACGAGCAAGTTTCCTGGATGCTTCCGATGTTTCTGGATTTCCACGATTTTCCAAACTATTTAGTATTTTGCCGCTACTTTCGACGAGGGGTGCTTGTAGTGGAGGAATCTGTTGCGGGCCTAGGACCGCACGTCCCAAGTTAAATTGAGGACTGTTTTATGTGCTTATTCCTAGCATCTCTTGACTCGTGGACACTCGTTGTTACCTGGTTATCACTTGGGTGAACCTTAACAAGGGTCAATAAATCAGACGATTGACATAATGACCCAAATTGTTTAAACATCCACCACCACCGAAAGACGTCGAAGCTAACACTCAGCCCCAACATTATTCACAACCAATAGGAAAACAAATACCAACCAATCAGTAGACATACAAACTTATAAAACCACCAAGACAGCAATCACGAGGAAAGTTCTCCTCAAAATCCCAAGACAGAACAAGCATCGCGACTAGGCAGTAAAAACAGACCCACGACGATTAACTCAGCGCCAGAGACAGTCACACACTGGAACTCTTTAGTTCAACCCTAACCAGGTCTAGCTCTATTGATTTAGAGTAAGCCGCATCCCATCAACACGAAACGAAACTCCCACCGTGAGAGTTGCAGTGAATCGAATCGCGAGTATCCCATTAATCCATAAGAGAGATCACGCAAGGCTCTAAAGAGACATGGGATTTATTCGTGAACCTTTGGAATCTTTGAAATAAGTAAATCGTACATACATGAAAACATCGCTCCAATATGGCGGTATCAGACAGACAATTCGTACCAGGTATCGCACCAGGACCGCGCTTCCTGGTTAAAAAAGTGGACCAAAGAGGAAATCTAATCAGCTAAATGAAAATCACACAACCGGCGAACCCTATCCAGCCCAATCTATCAAGATCTCGCAACAGCGATTCGATATCGAGGCTTCCTGCAACTTGCGAGCCTTCTCCCTCTATTCTCCTGGCGATGTACCTGCCAAAAAGAACGGTGTAACGAGGTAAGAAGAAACGAGCAAGAGAAAGCTCGATACTCGCAGCCCTCATCGACCGTTTGCCAGTCTCTCTGGATCTTTTTCACCCTCGCCTCGTTCGTTATCAATCACAAAAGTCGCACAGAAACGGCGAGTCCGATGGAACCGAATGAATGCGTTACCCTCTATCGCGGAATCTCGCAGGGAACGTTTCTATTCAGCTCGTCTACCGTATAAACTCACCAGCCAGGCAAACCCCACCCTTTCCGTTCCCCATCTCCGTCAGTGATACCCAAAGTTTCGATGCGGCCGGAGCACATCGGATAATTTTGCAACCGTACCAACGCAGCCCGACATCGGTATACCGGAGGGTACAATATCAGGTGCACAGGCAAGGGTGCCGTGGGAAAACGTTTGCCTCTTGCGCGTTTACACCTACCCCGTGCGCACTAGACTGTTCATTTAATGCATGCACGCCAGGGGGAGTGTGCACTCGAATATATCCCGCTAATGGTCCGCATCGTGGACAGTATACGTTCCATTGTGCTACCCTTCTCGAGCTGGAAACTCACTCTTTACTCTGCCTCTATTTCCCTGTCCTTCCTCCTATCCAACCCTCTCTCTCGTCCCTTCTATCTCTATTTCTCCCTCGCTGCTTCTTTCCAACCTACCCCTCACTCTTATTCCTCCTACTTCTGTCTCTCTTTCGCTGCTTCCTTTCGACCTTTCTCGCTCTCTCTCTTTCTTGGACCCGCTGTGTGCATCTTCCCTTCGTTGCTTCTCGTCCGTTTACTCGCTCTGTCTTCCTTCCACCCCTTTTCGTTGTTCTCCATCCCCTCGTCCGACAGCTCGTACCGTCTCGTTTTCACCAGCGTCGCAATTTTCCGTGGCGGGCGACGACAACGGGCAACGAAGACAACCGTGAACGCGTCTTTGACGCGTGCATCCCTTTCCGTCGACGACGGCTCGGCCGGCTCACAAAAGCCACCCCCACGCGACTCTTTAGCGGAGAAAGCATCGCGGATACGTCTTGTGTGCGTTGCGCCAGTTCGGTCGACCTGTTTCGGCCGCTCGTGGATTCTTGTTCGTTTCTTAGGATGAATGTTGCCGCAGAATAATGGAGGTTAGAGCAACGGCGAAGGGTCGCGGCGAAGGGAAGTAGACAAGGGGTGTTAGAGGGAAACATGACCGCGATGTCGCGCATTGCGTGTAACTGTGGGGGTGGGTACCATGGACGAGGCTAGTTCTGATAATTGCCGGAGCACTGGGTGTCTCTGAACTGCTGATACAACAGGAAACGAACTTTCATGAGAATATACGCGGTCGCTCGGGAAAGTATCTCGACTCTTGAACATTAGACGAACGAAGTATGCAAATTGGACGTAAATTTCTAAAATAATACTACGTCTACAAGTTTGTGTTAACTCGCGTTAATACTTGGACCACCCTTTGCCATTAATTAGAATGCTATCTCTTATTTAGATATCTTCGGATATTTACGTCGACTTCCTTAAACGATATGTCCATATTTAATATTCTACGATGTTATTTTCAAAGTTCGAATAAAGTGCGAATATTATTTTCATCCAATACTTGGAATTCGAGCTGTAGTTGAGATAAGCATGGATTAAAATAGAGAAGCTAGGTTTTCATTTTAGAGAAAACATTCTTCCACGGTAAACACCGTCGTTTAGTAACATGGAGGGGACCAACAGGTGCATAACCATCTAAATCACCGCCAAAATTCGACTAATCACAGCTCACAGACCAGTGCCGCAGGTACGCGTTTCTGAAGAGGATAGGGTAATCAGGGAACTCGTTTATCCCGACAAAAAGCGCGAAAATGGCCGAGTTTTGAAAGTGTTTCCTGCGTTACGGGGTGCATCGAAGTCCATAGAGCGAATTGAAAAATTCTTTCGACCCATCAAAGCCGGAACGGACAGTGGCCGATGCGTGGCTCGCTTCCGCTTCCGGAATCAGGCTATCCTGATTTCTGGAAAGTGGATGCTAGCTAAATTACACCGCCGGTTAATCTCGGCCCACTTCGTATGCGGGACCAGCGTGTGCCACCCAGCCCTCACCCTCCGCTCTTTTCTCCACGCCGTTGGCCAGCTAGCCAATTAGCGTTGTCTGCGGAAAAAAGTTAGCGAGCGTGCCTCTTTTTTTCAGACGTTACGCCTTGCAAATTTTCGCCGTCAGGGCGACCGAGATAAAGAAGCAACCGTGTTTGTCAGCCATCCACTTGTCAGCGTGATAACCATCGGTCAAAGAGGATTCGAACTCAGAAGAAGTGAACTTTCGTGAATCGAGGTCTGAGCAACCCCGAGTTAACTTTTCAGTTCGTCCTAATTAATCTATCCGATGAAATACCAAACTACGAGATACTTGGAAAATTAGAACTTTTAATTTAAAAATAAAACTCAACTTGGTAGGTTATATTGAGGTATCTACAGGTCTATTTTATCGAATCGCGTATCACCAATCGACACCAAATTTTGCGATTGTGCAAGGCTACCACTGTAAAGGAAACAACAGTATTGACCTGGTTCATACAGACAGATTTCTACGAGTGATACCAAAAATTTAGAAATTATTTATTTCTGTAAAATATTTTAAGTTAGTACTACCCTTTCCCCTCGTCGTCAAAATTTGCTGCCAAATGAAGAAGTGTGCCCTTTGGAAAATCGAATCCACTTTATTATGATCTTATCTTACATTATTAATCAATAAAGCAAAATTATCTGGAATTGAAACAAAAATAATTCGCAAACGTACATTAGCGCTAAACAACCCTCTTATCTTACCCCCACTCTGTCCGAAATACCGAAATCCCGAGACTAGCAAACTTAAACCGCGTCCCTTAAATCAAACCCCGTGCCAAGCAAGTCCACAACGTGTCCGTACACTTTCGGATTAAAGTCCACTGGTAGAATCAACAGTGTGGAATGCAATCGTTTACGCATGCCGTCCGACGATCTATTTACCCGAGGTCTGCTGGAATCAGCCGCGCGACATAATCTCCGACTCCGTTACGAGTTATCGAGTACCCATCTCCCCCCACTCCGTAACGGAACTTCGATCGCATCGGCTTAACTATTTAGAATCTAGCGTAGTAAAGGGATTTGCTTTGACGAACCGGTGGAACACCGGCAACGACTCCGAATCCACAAGGCACCCTGTTCCTGGCGTGCATTGTGCTTGCCATGCATGCATGCACGATGTGTTTGCGCTCGCCAGTCGCCACGATTATTGTCCGGCATGTTTGGCCTGTGTACGAACCGTTGCAAAACTCGGAACCACTCTCGAACGTACTCGGCAAGTTCCGTATCATATCGTGGCCAGAGAGCGGTAGTGGGGGAAGGCCGAAGCGCTGGCTACCTAACCTTGGAAGTGGCTGACGCGAAGTGGGGCAAGTTTCGAACGATAGCGACGTGCGTCGGACAGGGAACTACCGGAAAAAAAGTCCCGCATACGTAAGTCTGGCAAGATTTATGGTGCACCCGGCACGACTAACCACGAAAAAGATAAGACTAGAACAGGACCATGAGCTCCGCGGATGAAAGCTTCGCAGACACGCGGATTACCCGGCTTATTTGCTCGGGATGTTTGCAACGAAAAGTGGGTTGGTCGACGATCGACAGGGGAGGTTAGGTTATGTGGGGTGCTCTGTGGAAACGAGAGTGGTTAAAAACGCGGGAAATGTTGGTTCGGTTAAACGGTCGAAGATTGTTGCGATTTAGTAAAATAGTAGAGCGGATGGCAAGTGATCGTATTATATTAACAATTTGGCTATGAAGTACACGCTGTTATGTCATGACTGAGGCATTGAATTACTTAAGAGGTTATGTAAAGTAGATATGGTATACGGAGCCGTGGGTAAAAGTGATATTTAAGGTTAGGAAACTAAAAAAAAAAAAAGATGAAAATTTAAAAAATTGCTCAGAAAATAGAAATTATGAAAAAATGACCGAAAAGTATATTAACTAAAACTATCGTAGAAGCTTTGTGATTAAAAATTCAATTCAAAGAAAATATTCTAAGAAAAACATCCGGCAAATAACTCAGCAACTATAGTTCTGCGGAAAGGTATCTTTGATAAATTGCTCGTAACATTCCATAGAGAAGAGAGATAAATTTTTCGAGAGAAAAATGTGGACGAATTTCTTGAGTCACCGGTCTGCCAGTCATTCAGTCGCGTTAGAGAAAAGTTAGTCGGTGCCATATCTAGGAAAGTAGATAGCAGGAGTCTGATGAAAAAGAAACGGAAAGGATAGAAAAGTTTTCTCAGACGCTTATATATCTCCGGACGAGATAACGAGAATGTCGTGGTGACTCTTGATTTCGCGTTGGCCAGCTACACTGGAAATATAACGCTCCTATCCTGTCCACAACGCCTTCAGATACGCTGGCAGAACGATCGTTTAACCAACGCCGACCCGCAGCCTTTTCTAACTCCGATACAGAAAGTAAAGCTTCCCCGCCATAAATCAGTGAATGTCTTGAGCGTACTCCCCACTCCCACGGACCTGATGTATAGCATCTAGGTATAAAACTGTTAACAGTTCTGATTCGATGATTCTCGAGGAAAAAATATCCAGTTATATTTGGTAATTAAAAGAGAAAACATTTAAAGAGAAGAAAATTTAATTCTACGTTTGTCTAAATATTTGAAGCCATGAGTTTCGGTGCGAAGCCCTCTAATCGCAAGATTATGAATTGCCGCAGAAACAAACACTAACGAGGATTATCGGATCCGGGAATTTAATTGATTCAAAACACGCTATGGCGTAACGCGCATACGGATCTATTGGCCGCGCATAATCTGCCGAAACCCATCCATTCCAATTCGCATTCCAACATGTTGCCATTCAATTTCGAGTCCGCCGCTTACAGGAAGTCTAATTTGAAAATCAACCGTGTCTTAGGCTAACACGCGTACTTCCGACGGTTACTGCCGCAACGACAATGCAACGCGGACTATAAGCCAGGATTACGGGTCTGGACTGGTTCTGCGACACAATATGAATCATGTTCAGTTAGTTAAAGTTCGTCGTTCGAGTCGCCAACGTAACGCAAACCCACGAGGTAAGTGAAATTAATATTCCCAGGCAAGCGTGTGACGAAACTGCGAGCAACTTGTACACGATTGCAATCAAATAGAATTTGTACGTGTACGAGAACATTTAATAAGCAACAACGCTACACAAAGCGAATGCAAGCAGAAGGAAAACGCGTGTAGTGCCACGAGGGCGAGCGAATCCCGAACTTTTAATCGAGACGTAGACTGTCGCGACAGCTTGCGTGGGCTTCGCGAAATATTTGATTGATTCCTACATCTTAGGATAATGTATCTATAGCACAGATAAGCTATAGAATCAACTGTGTTACCATATAATCAGCTTCGACGCTCTGTCGGTAACAGTGCTGATGACATGGATATGGTAAGGGGTTCTAGAACCCTCCAGAAAGCCGTAAATATATACGCAATACTAAATCATTATGATTATGAAAAAATATAACTAAAGTATTCCATTTTTGAATACGAGAAATCCTAAATATTCAAAATTAGAAATTTCATATCCACATCAAATGATAAAATAATTTTACAAAAAATGTACGAAATTGAAAAAATTAGATAAAGGACTTACCATGACGATACGATGATCCCGAAAATGAAAAATGTCTTGCAGTTGATCTTTTGTTCGTTGAGATTCCATTCCTTTTTGGAGATACGAAGGATTTCGAAAAATCGATGCGCGAACTGTATGTTACAGCAAGATATTTCAGGTAACAAAAGCAATTCAGACTATTCCCCGTGGCAAATGAGGCGCTTCCTGATTAACACACATTGGCTCAATTACACGGGTTAGCCGAGGGAACACGAAATTGCCTGCTATTAACGGAGGCGCGAGGTTGGATAGAGACGCGAGATATATCGAGCGGATTACACGACGATACATTGAAAACCGTAAAATGCAATCAGATGCACGCGGAAAAAATTTCTCGAATTAACACCTTTTGTTTCCGCGTTACGTAACAGTATATCTATGTATATGGGAACGCGACGTATTTGCCATACGGTAACCGAACGTTTCATTTCCCGCATATAAAACTATTTATTTACTCACAAATTTACACACAATTTTACGTCAAAACGATAGCAGCTTAAACATTAAACTGAAAGTTCTATAATACTTCACTGGAATATCACTATTTTATAATCGTATGAAAAATTTGACAAAGGACGCGACGCACTACGTTTTATATTACATATATCACGGCTACTGGAAATTCTTGCTAATTTTCAAACATGGATACTGTATCGTGATTGGTCGAGAAGTGTAGATTGCATATTGAAATATTGAATTTTAGAAATACAATATATAAAATAAATAGAAATGTCAAAAAATTGTAATTAATTTATTACTTGAATTTGTTTGATAAAATTAACAAATAATTAATAATCTATTGTAAAAACGTGACTATATTTATATTGCAAAATAATGTCATTTGGCGCTAATTATGAATACAGAAACGTGCAATATATGCAAAAATATCAAATTTCTTTTTTCTCGTATGTAGATTGTAAATTTAATATTGAAGCATTTCGTGTTAGCAATGTAAATTACAATCAAAATATTACGCAGTATGAAAAATGTAATAAGTAAAACATATTTCATATTAGTGAAAACGTAATAAACTTTCAACTGTAATATTAGTTTCCCGCGCGAAAAAAAATGTTCATGTACTTTCCGACGCCAACGATAAATATTTTATAATTATAATTAATTGTGTCGTTTAATTTTTATCTCATAATACTGTATTCAAACTTATTTGTTACTATGTAAATCTAATGTGATATCAAGAACCGAAAAAAAAGATGTCAAAAGACAGTAAACTCGAGGCGTGCTTTCATTACGATTTAGTGATGGTAATTCACTAGCTATTCCGAGTGTTAAAATTTTCAACGACTCGAAAGTTTCCAACATTTTTATTCGTTATACTGTTTGCAAAAGCTTTTGAATAAATCAATGAAAATCTACAATTTACACGCGCTCGTTCATGTACGTTTGTGAAAATTTATATGTTAAAACACGAGGTGTTATCACAAGTTTTCAAAACTCAACAAACGAATAAATTTTTCGAGCTAATTCTTCCAACAACGACAAATATTACTCGACTTCAACCGAAGGTAAGTGTCAATTGTATTTATATATATTACAGCATGGTAAATTTTTGTATAGACTTCGTGAACATAATAAATCATTTTATCGTTCGAATTCTTTGCATTGTATATTTTATATTCATATATATCAGTTTAAAGCGAGACGGAAATTTTATCGTTTATTTAATATCGCATAATAATGCGACTCCACGCAAAGTCCAAAATTCCGGTGGTCTATTCGTTTGTAACCAAAGCGGTGTTATTAATAACACGTACGTTCTTTGTGGTTTTTTGTACACTGGGCACTGTGAATATCATGATAATTTTAATAAATTAAAAATTTGTGATGCAGTTATACCTACCTGATATAATTTTGGATCTTTATCAGGAATATTATACAAAGCAAAAATATGAATCACAGGCATTAACACATATAAAACTTTATTTGCTGATTCACACAACCTATTATTTCTCTTATCCCATCCAGCTCCTTCAAGAAATAGTCCATATACATAAACTCCCTCCTAATCATACAAGAAAAAGTTAGTTTTTTTCAGGTACACAAATAGATAAATATAATTAACATACTTGGGGTGCAGTTTTAATTTCTTCTGCTGTATAACGTAAAACCTCATTATGCAAAGTTACATTATCCAAAGCCCAACCTTTATGAGCTCTTGTTACTTCTTGCCTCATTGCAGTTAAAAATCCTACATATGTAAAATTCATTTGTTTTATAAGGAATTTGGATAGTTTACATATAAATTGTCACATGCCTTGAGGATTAAAAAATCCAGTCATCCAGAATTTTATTGGTCTACCAGTCAATAGCCAATTAGAAAATTGTTTATTTCTATCTAATAGTTCAGTAAACCAAAAGCCAAGAGAAAAAGATTCCCATGATTTTGCTCTCCATGACTTTGGTACTCTTGTATCATATATATTATCAAGAGCATCCCTCAATTCCTAGATATATTTATTTAATGAATGTATACCATTTAGCATGGAATTAATAAAAAAATGTTACCTCACTCATTATAATAACACCTTCTATGGCTAGTAAAAGATCTTTCAGTATAGTATCCACTACTTTAATAACTACTTGTATTCTGTCAATTTCTTGTTTCAAGAAAATGGTCATTGGTGCAGTGGCATCCAATAGTTTTAGTCTATAAAATAGCATTTCGCACTCAATTAAGAAAACTATTACTCAAATACATTATTTTACATACTTTTCTTTTACTTCAAATGGATCATAACTTAGTGGTAATTTTTTTAACATTTCTTTTGCTTGTCTAGCTACTATTACTTCTCTAGATTCAGCACCTACTGCACCTGCTTCTTTTGGTTGTACAGACATTATAGTATCTAAAACAGCTTGTGTAGTGTTACCTTGATATCTAAAATTATAAATTCATATTAATAAATTTCTTTACAGTTGACACACTGTCAGAAAATGTTCTTACGTAATATTTGCATTAGCATGCAAACCATAAACTTGAGGTGGATCTATAGGATTCATTTCATCAATTACTTTTAGATACTCTGTAACTTGTTTATAAACTAGAACTGGATATCCTTTGTAAAATACAAAATCCTCTGAAAAAAGTGCATCTGAAAACCATAGTTTGGCAAATGTATTCAACAATCTTTTGTCATAATCATCTGTAACACGTCCTCCATACTGCACCTCTCCAATCATATACCTAAAATATATTGTCTTATTATTAAATCTATCTAATCGATTAGAAGACACTATTTTTATGTATTACCTTATAGTAAGCCAACTTATTCCCTGTTTTATATCAAAATCATTCAAGTGATTATTAATAAATATACAGGATGCCAGCCAATCTGACATATTAAATTCATAGGGTATATTCCAACCAAGTGGTCCAAATTTTCTTCTTTCTTGCACAATGGTATGCAAAAATGATACTGCATATATAATTGGTATATACTGTGGGGCATCACATTGATCTAACATTTCTTGGTGCATTCCACTGTATGTAGAAAGCAAACCTGCTCTTATTCCTAAAAGAAACAAAAACTATAGAAACAATAAATCTTGAAAACTATTTTTAGTTTACCTTGTGGAGGTTCATAAGTATATTTTATAGACATTTGTAAAAGGGATATTGGAAAATCTTTATGTGGTTCTGTAGTAATCCAAATACGAAAATGAGGATGTGGTTCCTCCATTTCCAAAATAAAATTAACTAACTCTGCCATATAATCCAGACCTAAGTGACAATTTTGGCACAATGCCCAAAATCCCTATAAATTATTTATTCATTGTTCGCGCTAAATTTTCACGTAATTTCATTCACACTATAAAAACGAACTTCAGTTTTTGCACTTTGAAGCAATTTTCGTGCATGGACTTCTTGACCCTGCCCCATCGAGATACTTTTACACATAATCTCCATCTTTTTGGCAAGCTGCTCTATACTGGGAGTAGGATCAGATCCCATACTCAAGAAACAGATCATTGGTGTATTTGGCCTTGATTCGCTATGCATTACATCCATAAGAGTAATTACAGGTTCTGCATATTTCTCTCCTAGCGAACTTGATATGTATTTTCGCGATTGTGACAGTGTTCTATCTATACACCAGGCTCTAAAAATTCATCACATTCTCTACATACAATATCTGTTTAAACGATCTACTTAATAATAATTAAAATCCTCTTTAAAGGATAATCGGAACAACCTAATTAGCAATAAGCGACGAAAAGTATCCAAAGTGTTGTAACCATCTGGTATCACTTCTTCCTCTGGGGCAGCTTTATCAAACCATTGCTTCCAAAGTTTTTCAGAAGCTGGAACTTGAGATGCGATGTACTGAAACTGTCTTAATCCAGAGAGTGCGATCAAATTCAGCCAGGTGACATCGGTAATCCACTTGCAGGGTTTCGGTGCGACAGTGTTCAAGTCCAAAGCTGCACCACCTTTGATGAAATACTGAAACTCTTCGTGAGTAATAGCATCGCGTTGTAAATCGATTTTTAACGTCATCAATAAGATAAACATGTATTTGTGTATTTCGTAAAGACCCCTTGCTTTGTATCTGAATATTTCATACGTGAGATATTCGATAATATAGTTGATTCTTCTTTGATTAACTGGACTCTTCTCAGATCTAAATAAAACAGACGTTTTTGAATTATATGCTATACGTTAGTCATTATTTATGAATAAACGTATACGTTTCATCTGTACCTTTCCATAGAGATATCGAATCGTTCGAGAAATTGGACGAGCGACGTTTGATACATGGAATTGACCAAAGACATATCGCAAATTAAAAAGTACAAAACACTGCCACGTCTTGCGACTGGTCGAAACTCTTCGCGTGCAGAATCGATTCTTAATTCTGTATCCTTCGCGGTGCTTAATTTCTCGTTTATCTCAGCTGCCGTTTGTTTCGTGGTATTCAATACAGACATTAATTCCACGTCTTCTATCAAAGGTCCCTGAAAGTAAAAGGAACGAGACGGTTATGGAAATTTAAGGGTAAAATGAAGCGAGGTAAATACCTCTACGGTGGTTAATTTCTGTAAAAGATTAGCTTCCAGTTCCTTGATCTTTCTATTATTTGCAGTTACGTCTGCTATCAATTGTGTTTTCTCCGTTTCAAGTTCCTTCTTCTCGGTCAGGATGACTCTTCCCAGCAGTTGATCCTCTAATCCTATGAGTGAATTCAAAAATTAATTTGCATGTATTAAATCAATTTAAAATTATACTTAAAAGAAATTACCCTTTATGGTGACTGTAAAATCTATTATAGCAGTACGTGCAAATATTTCTGGAGTATATAATGGATTCGGTAACTTTGTAGTGATATAAAGTCTGAAGTCTTTATGGATATCCACTTCCTTATCACCTAATTTTACCTATTGAAGTAATCAGTCCACGTGTTGTCAGGTTTTCCTTCAAACAATTAAAATGCACACGTTTTACCTTCAGAGAAGTGCCTATCTTTATAAAATTCTTCTCTAACAAATTATCTAAGACAGGATCTAATTCCTCTCCTACATCCTCAATTAGCAATGGACGACCCAAAGAAACACAATCTTCCAAGTGATTTCTAAAGTATCTGTGTGTGAGCAACGTTGGCTAAAATCATATATAAAAATTAATACGGCTGGTACAATACAATAAATATTATAATACATACAAAATATAAAAATATTATAATTACAATAAATAAATGAATTATTTTAACATGATAAAAGGATTTTACCTGTAATTGAAATTCTTCTTCTTTATTCTTGATCCACGCTTTGCCTTGCAACTGTGGGTCAATTAAAAGAGGATATCTGGTTGCCTGTGTTACTATAATTCCATTCTGAATGGACAAGTCATCCGTTGGAAGACCTTGCAAACTCCACTCTCCAATCTTTACGAAACCAAAGTGATAATTTCACAAAGTTAGAATTAACAGACCCTTGGAAAACTCTCTACTCACGGTAGCTGTGTCAGTCAAACTAGCAGTAATATTTATCACGAGAGAAATAGGAATTTTCCGACTTTGAATAAAATCGAACCACTGCTTTTGTAACAAAGTCCTGAATTCTTGGTTGAAGGGGCCACAATATGACAAGAAACCCATCAGAATCAATATATCGCCAACAAGACGATCTGTTTCCGATTTAAACGATGCCAATTGCTCCGTCCATCTTATTCTTTCGCCAGAAAGGCCCTCGATCATGGCTGTGGCGGTGTCTGTTTTTGCTTGGCAAATCTCAGCGAGGTCGACTATTTTCTAACAACGGGAATTTTATCCGATTAAAATGAATTTTATAAAATATTAAAGTAATAATTTTGATATTAAAGTAGTAATTCTATATAATAAAAATATGAACTTTGAAACTGAGATAGAAGAATGGTCGAAAATAGGAACAGAAGAGATACGTGATATAAGAAGAAAGATTAAAAAGCGATCCATAGGGGTGTAAAAAGAAGAGGATCGAATTAATGGCTGAACGTGAACTATTTTTCTCAACGTATATCTCATAAATTACTTGACGTTCTTCCATTACAGCATCGAACTCTCTCTGCACCACTTTCAAGTCTTCGTCTTTCTCCCTTAAAACACTTTCAGCCTCCATTAGGTTTCGATTCGCTTTTTCGTACTTGCTCTCTTGCACGGCCAAATTTGCCTATGAATTCGGGGTTCTTTATAGACATAAGAGATTCTTTATAAAGATACGAATTTTAATAACTGGAATAAAAGGTACTTTCAAAGGAAGAACGTCTTTATTTATCCCGTAGAAGGTAACCATCGAGATGGTCCATTGAATGAGACCAGCTACATTTCCGCAAGCTTGCTTCGCAGCTTCGTAGGTATATAAATGATAATTCAAGTATGGTTGCATCAAGTCAACAGTTTCAGCGTTGATGTTGTCCTTTGGGAAATTTTGCAAGTTATACAGAAATCTGGTGTCAGCCATCACCTATAATCGATGGAAAAATAAGCACTCTTTGTATATTAAATATTTTCTTGAATTTATGGAAACGATAAAATTACCTTTAAAGCTTCAGACCACGAAGGAGTTAAAAATTGCCTTTCGTAATCCGGCTTTACCGGTTCCAGTTTTCTTCCAAACAGTATTATCACGCAGTCCATGATAAGCGTAATTAAATATGGCGGTTTTCCTAATTTTCTCACTGTCGCGATATCAGCAGCTTTTATGGTCTAAAATATTCAATAAAATTAGACTAAGTGCAATATAAAATTGTGAAAATGAAACAAACTTGCAATGCAGCCTCAGCTGCCAACAAAGCAGGTTCTGCAGCCTTCAATTTCTGTTCTGCAACCACTTTTTCCTTCGCGATCACTTTCAAGATGGCTTCCGCTTCGTCTTTAGACACTTGCACTTGTGCCTTCACAGCCTCTGCTTCTCTCTTCTTCTCGTTCACCGTGACTAGGATCTGCGAATGAACGAGGAAATGATCCGTATGCAGTAGTTCAGAGAAATGTAAACTTTTAATCATCAATGCAGAAATAATACGAACAGCTTCCACTTGCACGTTCTTCTCCGCGATTTCTTGCTGATTAATCTCTAGAACTTTGCGCAGTTCGTCAACCTGTGCCGCGGCATCGACTAGCTTGCTCAAGCCATTGCTCATACGATACGAGAGGATATTAATATTATCCAGTCTTTGCTTATAAAGTATCTTGTATCCGCTCAGGAAAGTTAAGAATGATTTTGGAGTGACGTACACCTGTCTTCGGAATCTGCTCGAGAAACCGCGTAATGCGTATGAAAATAAGTTACAAGCAATCCATATAACGCTACCTGTCGAAGTATTTAGTGCAAACATCGTTCACGTTATTGTGTATGTCTCCCATCACTTCTATCAGCTGTTGCTTTATCTCTGGACTGCAGATTATTTTATATTTCTTCAGGAAATGATCACTGACTGCGTATAAGGCGTCTTTCGGCCATCTCCAGAACCAATTTATCGTACAGCCGGATATAAGACCAGGGAACTTCAGTGCTCTAGACCTGAACTTCTCACCGACCTGTGATTCACAAACGTCTGCAATTCTTGTACGAGTGTAACGTACCTAGACTTTACTCCGAATAATTAAATTATAATTTATGCAAATTTGAAGCAAATGATGGTGCATACTGGTGAAAAGCACAGGACTACGTGTAACTGGTCTCTCGCACGTGACAAGAAATAATCGTAAAGATTATCAGGAGTCGGTGGTCGCCTTGGATCTTCGCTCTTCATCAATGGCGTCACTAGCGACAAGATATCGTCGAGTTCGTCAGGTGGGAACAGATTTGCAACCTCTCCAACGCTCAAGATATTATTTATGTACTCCAGAAAAGCTTCTTCCTTGATCTCGTTATCCGTGAATATAAACGTCTGCCCCTTGCTTCCTGTTCCAGCTGCGTGATACACTTTCCTCAGATCCTCTATTAGGCTTCCGACGGTGTAACTCCTAGGAACAGACAGTACAATAAAACTGTTGGCTTCGTAATCGTCGTCTGCTTAAGCACTTTGGCAGATGGTTCATGAAGATACCTGGTTTTGTAATTATTCAGGTATTCTGTCGTTAATTACCTAGTTAATGTTATTTGATAAAAGTTGAAACCCGCAATAAAAGAGGCCAAACGAGTTAGGCTTTGTTTGCCTGATCCTCCAACCCCGACTAGCATGGCGTTGCTTCGAGGAACACCTAAGATTCTCGATATTCGAATCAATGCGTCGTAACTGTAAAAAGATACGTCATTGCGATCTAATTAATGAAGTTACACTAATGTATTAATTAGAGCGAAGCTGTACCTTGGAATTTCTTCGTAAATCTTTGGTGCCTCGAAGACGAAGTCTTCCGGTTCGTCTCCCGTGGGTTCCGGTGGTTCTCGTAGAAAATTCACGAAATACGTTTCTACGGGTATATAGAAGCTAAAGTCGGAACCCAGCATCTTCTCAGCTGTTCGTCTCAGTGTACTCTTGAACCACTGGGTATCCTCGGCACTTGTAAATCTAGCGAGGATAAAGAAAGGTACGATTATTTTGATTTAAAAAATTTTTTAAATATCAATGGCGATGTAATAACCGACCGATCCGCGATTACACGAGTACATTCGTGTTCCCAGAGCTTCAGCAGCCGGCTTCTAGTATCGCATTCGGCTCTCTCGATTCTAAGAATACCTTCCCAAATTCGAGACAAGTCTCTTAGGTTGAAAACGTAATGGAACTTAGCCGGCGTTGGTAGCATTTTTATCTTGGTCTGCTGCCATAAGACTCTCGTCAAAGGTATCAATTTTGGCAGGAAACTTACGATGTTCTCATCGAACCTGGTGCTGCAGAAATATCCTTCTCCGATACTCCCTGAAAAAATGTTAAGCATAATTGCAAGGAAAAGAGGAAAAGAAAAGAAATGTTGCATTAATTGGCAATATCTATGGAATTAAAATATGGTATGATGTGATATATCGATTTTAGTAATTTTGGACATCTAATTAGAATGTGCTATAATATAATATATCGATTTTAGTAATTATACGTCCTCACTGAAGATCGTGTCCATAGATTTATTGGACGGTAATGTACAATTAAAAATATTGAATTGTCTCTTCAGTCTCGGTGGAATATCATTTCTACCCCCGCCTGGGTGAATCATGGCGGCGAGCAATTGGATGTCCTGTATGATACAGAAATCACCGGGCTTATCCAGGGAATAAAAGCCTTTATACTCCATCAGTTGGCGGACAATCTCATTTGTAATTTGGTCCCCCCATTCATTTATGGCTGGCATATTTATGTCGTCGATGAAAATGGTCATTCTCCTACCACCTGGGGGTCCATAAGTGTTACCAACCCTCTTCTCTACATAGCTTTCGAACACCCGCTGCGAATTAGCATTCCGTTACTTTATAACACGTTATCGTTACTAATTTCCGAACTTACGTTAATTCGTTTCATTACCTGAACCATATTCGGAGTGGATGCAGAAGAAAAACTGAAGGATTTGAACAACTGTTCTTCCGGATCATATTGGGACATGTAGCTTTTTAACATGACCGTTTTGGCAGTTCCCTGTTCTCCTATAATTTCAATCGCTTAATAAAATTTCTTAATAATTTTAAATTATCAATGAATGAAGATTGTACCTATTAGAAGTACTGCTTTCCTTTGTTTAGCGATGACATTGATCAGGAACAAGGTTCTTGTATTATCTATGTTGGGAACAAGGATAGTGTAATATTTTAAGACTTCATCAGGTGGATAGATGAACTCTGGAACCTTCTCAGACCAATGCATCCAGTGGCCATCGTCCGATACCAAATATTCAAATATGGTTTCATCTTCCTACATTGGCCATTATTTCATGATATAATTATCCTCGCTTCAATTTCAGATAATGTTATTTATATGCATTATAGAAGCATTACCATGCATTTTGGCCAATTACACTTCGATTCGTGATGAAGTAGGAACTCCTGCAGTGCGTTTCGTTCCTCTAATTCCAATACTGCTCCCAGACTCCACATGAGCGAGAAAAGGAATATCTTTTCGATATGATAATCCGGAAGCACTTCTATACACCACAAATGTCGATTAAAATTTATCTTTATTCGATAAAATGCAATTACACGTATAGGAAATACGTACTTGAATCTTTGTTTGTGGTAAGTAAACCTTCTAACAGATCGATACACTGCCTTATGTAGATAGCTTCCAAGAGGTTCATTTTAACCGGAAGCCTAGTTTGGACGAAGGTATGAGCGTCGTCGTAAATCTTATTAAACAAATTATTCAACACTTCTGCCTGCGCTGGTGGTTGTCTCTTAAACCACCCCTAAATATTATCAATCAAACATTCAGATTTATTAGAGAATACAGTACAGAGAATAATAAAAGATATTTATTTTTTAAGATATCGACATCACCTGCAGAATGGGACTCCATTTCAATACAGAAGCACTAATGAACACCATACCCATACGAGATATCGTGGCTGGCGATGCATTATCAACGTTATCTGGCTCGAAGACCAATTTAGTATTCGATGCCATAATTATACGATCACCGTTCGCTAGAGTCAGCGTCTTATTGTCGTCTAGCACCGAATTCAAGTTCTCGATCCATACAGCATCCACAGGACCATCCAGAACCATCCATAGATTATCCGTTTTCTTCGTATGAGTAGATCTTCTCCATATGGTAGAGAAAATCCCGTCTGTCCAGTCATTCGTCGCTACATCCAATTTTCCAAACATCTGGGACGCAGTTATGGCCTAAGACAATTGCCAATTGTGAACATACAGTAACCGATCAGCAATTAAAATTCAGAGAGCTGGAAATAGAGTTTAAGAATAGATGCTAACTTTGGGATTCATTCGGACTTCTTTGTGAGGCATTCCCATCTCAGTCAGAGCCTTCATGAGTGCCCACATGCACTGGGTTTTCCCAGAACCCGTTGGCCCAAGCACCATCAAACCGTGACGAACCAAAGAAGTCTCGTATAGCTAGAAGTACAAAGGATGTCATAGTTTTCGTTTACTCTTAAAGCATAATAGCGCCGAATAGAGTCAATACCTGAACTGTCTTCAAATTCCACTCTGGATGATTCATTATACCAAGCGCTACAGTCGCGTTAGCGATTGCTTTCTGCAGGTCTTTGTATGTTTGAGTTTTGAGCTTGATTCCTGGGAACATGTCTTCGATGAGGGACATGAACAATGGTTCGTCTTCGTCCACCAATTTTGACAGATTCATATCTCTGTAACATAGCAGTGTGAAGATAAAGAGAATTTGGATAACAGAGAGGTTCTCTAGAATTTTTAGTTTATATATTTCCTCGCACCTTAAGACTCTCATTAGGGTAGTTTCTTCAGAGTCAGTGGGATTCGCTCGTTTCTGTGCACCAAGTGTTCGCAAACAAGATAATATATTCCTCAAACCGAAATCGTAATGCACTTGCTTGCTCAGTTGCTCTTCGCACAATTTGTACAACGTGAAAAATTTTCGCGATAGCAGGACGTTTTCCTTGAAACCACAGGCTGCCAGTTTTACACGCATAATTATCTAAGCAGATGCATCATTATCGATACGACAAATTTATATTTGATAAATGATAAGTAATTTATTTCCATGCGACGATACTTGTCTATCAGGAACCATCATAGCGACGCTTCTGAATTGTATCTTTAAATTTTCTGGCAATTCTTGGCGCCCAGCATAGCCAGGATTCATAGTGATGAAGATTCCAAACTCGAAGTTCAATTTATATACCTCACCGTCGCTATAGAATTCGTATTTTGTCTTAATTACTCAATGCTTAAACGCTTTTTCAATCCATAACTTTACATAATTAAATCATAATGCTGGCTGTTAAGAAACTATACATACTTAAGTTTAAAACTTTGATAAATAGTCCTAAAAATTACTATAAAATAGAATATAGAATATTTTAAAATAATAATAAAAATAATTATTTTTAAAATAGAATGAAATAGAATAAAATAGAACTAATTTGAGGCATTTTTAAATTTCTAATGCATCAGCAAGAAAAATAAACTCTCGAATGGCTAAACTCTAATTATTCTTCGTGCATACCTAAAAAGGAAAGTTGTTTTTCTCTCCTTTCTCGCTGTAAGTACAATTGCTATTTGCTGAGCAGCTACCGACAGGACCGGCAAATCGATGCGATTAAACTCGTCGAAGCAGCCCCAGGCACCGGACATGGCTAATCCTTTAAATATTCTGCCCAGACCGCGGAAATCCATTTGGTCGGAGCAATTAAATACCACCACGTATTTTCCAAGGGCTTTCCCCATATCCTTTGTGGTTTCCGTTTTGCCAGTACCGGCTGGTCCCGCGGGTGCACCCCCAAAGTTCATACCTAGAAGTAGCATTTTAAAATTGCGCCACGATAATTGGAAATTAATGTACAGGTCCGATGTGGCGATGAAAGATTCATTGATTCATCGATGATCTAACCCACAGCTTGAGCCAACGTTATATAGCATCTGTCGGTAAGAGGAGTAATAGCGAGTCGATCTGTGCAGCCTAGAAACTCGTTCTGATAGACGAAATCTATGTCTGTGATTTTTATGGGAATATCTTCCGTCTCGCTATCGTAATAAAATCTACTCTGTTTCAGCCATTCGAAGTCGTTCACATTACGTATCCTGAGGTGACATAATTCGTCGAATATGTCTCTGCAATATTCATAAAATTCGCTATCACTTTAGCCGCCATATGCGTTTTTTACTGGACAAATAAATTTGTATTCATTGACTCATTCGTTCAGAGTGATTCGGTAAAAAATGATATGCATTTAATTTTTGAAATTAATTTCTAATTTCCATGGGATACGTTGAAGAGATTTGCATTTGTATTATACCTCTGATGCACGTGAATCGTGATCAAAGCCTCGTATTTTGCTCTCGCGTATTTCGACAAGTCTTTAACAGTCATTTCGATGAGGTTGTTCAATAAATCAAGGAACCATAGGTTTGTTCGCTTCATAATACCTCTGTCCCGTTTTGCTGTATTCAAGGCTACCTCAGAATCGCGAGTCCATAGAACTTGTAAGGCTAACAGCCCCACCTATCAAGGAGCAATATAATTTTTAGTCGTGAAGAAAGCTTGACTTGTCTTACATATAAAATCGACTGTCAGCAATTAAAAAAGGTCTACTATTAAAATGTCTACTATTATATTAAAAATAGGTCTACTATTTATTATCAAATTTACTTGTAGAATCGAATTGTCTATCAACTGTATGATGTCAAAATCTTCATTGGCTAGAGTTTGCAACCCCTGCGAGATCACACTGCCTACTGAGAATTGGTGAACCGATAAGAAAGTATTCAACCAATTTTCTACACCCCCTGTGCATATAACATCCTTCTCCAGTACCACTTTCTCATTTTCTCGTGAGTACATGGCTACAATCCTCTCATACTCTTTTTCATGGAAGTCTAACTATAAATCGGAAATTCTAAGTTGTAGATAAATCTGAAACGGGAAAGGATTTTTCTGAAAATTACTTTCGCCACATTGTCAAAGAAGCCATCGAGATAGTTCTGTATGGTGTGACAGTCAGCTGCTTGACCAAGAATCTCCAGCAAGGTAGGATCTGATATGAAACAGAACCTTGGAAATATGCTTCGTTTTGTTTCCAGATACCTGTGCAAGTATTTTATCCTATTTTAGCCAAATTTGTCCATATTAATTATAGAGTTGAGTATGCATGATTCGATTGCGATACCCGCTAAGGGACTTCTGGCAAGATTCCAGCTGCTCCAACAAATGTGGCAGAAATTGGCCCATTGTTTCATCTCCTGTGCATGTTTCCACTGCGTTCACCCTTTCTCGTGCTCGATACATGATCTTCACCCAAGCTTTATCGATATTCTATAATATATAAAATGAAATTGCTGACATTGCTTCTTAAAATTTAATCGTTTCATTACATTAAAACGTTTTGCTTCTGCTGGAAGTTGTTTGGATATGTCTCCACCAATGAATACAGCTTCTAAATAGGCCCATAAGTTCTGAACAGTTAGCCACTTGGCTAAGATTTCAGAGGTGTTGCTGAGTTTACTTTGCCATAGTTGTATCTCCTTTTTGAAAGGTGCATTGTACCTAAATTAAAAAATGACTATTCTGAATTAGGAAAGGATTGAGAAAGTTGAATATAGTTCTTCATACCGATTTGCCATCAATGAACTGATCACCATCAAGCTATCTTCGAGTTGAGATATTATCTCGATTGTTTCTGCTCCTTTTAAGAGCAATTCTCCTCGTTGCTTGAAGGTGGAGAATTGTAAGTCCACTGTAGCCCATTCTGCTATAATTTGTTTCAGTTTACTCTCTATCTCTTGCTCCTTCACTGCGCTGATGCATATATCCTGTGAGAAAATAGCAATAGTAATTATTGTTATTGTTATATAAATAATTTTTTTACATATAATGTACAATAACGTGTAAAACATTTACAAATAATAATTAAGATAATTAACGGAGGATATCGCGTGTTTAAGCTAAAATGGTACCTCGACTTCGTCTTTGTACTTCAACAAAGGTGCTTGCATCACGTTCGCCAAAGTAAAAGCCTCTGACTCGACGTCAAACGGGTATTTACACAACGTGGACATTCTTGCCCAGTGTCTTTCTTGCATAGCTTTGTTAGCCATCAACTCTAACAATGGACAAGTCTCGTTAAAGTCGTCGATCTTCTTTTTCAGATCGATATAAGCTGGCCAGTCTCTCATAGCCTTTGGTAATCGTCGACATCTGGAATAAAATTGTAAAATTAAATCAGTGCGAAAGTGTACTGCAAATGAGGAGAAAAATAATACGACGTGAATTCACCTGTTCTGAAAATCAGCCAATTCGGACACTATGGATTCGATGTCGATTTCAGACCAGGGTATCTCATAATAGCTGTCGATCGTTCGTATCACCTGCAGATACAACGAATATAACTTCTGCAGCAAATTAATTTCCCTTTTTCTTTGATGAAGAGCCGTGTACTCTGTTATTTCAATGCCGAATAAGCTTTCACCGCTACTGTAAGTCTTGTACTTTTCCCATAACTCTTCCAGGAGGGCTTGGAACAGTATGAGTCTAGGAAAATTAAATAATAATAAGAGACAAATTATACAACGGAGATGATGTTCATTTTTATATATATTTAGTAGAAAATTGGTATTATAGAATAGTTGAAGTTGCATCGCATTAATAAGAAAGATTATATTTCAAAAAAAAAAATAAATAAATGGAAAATATGGAAGAAAGGGAAAAAAATGGCAACTCGAAATGATAGTAATATTATTTATGGATAATACCGATCACTAGCTTCTTTGGCTGGAATTCCCTCAACCATTGGGCCATTTATCTCAAATTCGTGATCAAAATTAATTACGTCTTGCTTAAATATTGCAACTCCATCTGTCAATTCCTTTTTCAATGGCTCTTGCATCTCGCATATCTTCGCTTGTACTTGTTTCGCCTTAGGAAAAGGGGAATAAATTATTTCAGATATTTGACACGCGATTATACAGATGATAATTTCTCATAAATATTACCGTGTTCAACATGTTTGTAAAATTGTAACGCAAACTGTCTACAATGTCCTGTTCTTCCTTCGATATAGAGATGTTAAATTTCCCCATTAAAGTGTACGTTTCTTCTATTAAGATCAACTCTATGTCCAGGGATATAAAATCGTCTCGTATCTCGCCTAAGCACTTCATCGCGATCCTCACGTCTTCTAAATCCTTTATTTCTCTAGCTAATACCTTATTCTTATCGTTTATGTACTCGGTAATCCTTTTTAATTTCTCTTTGTAAGTCGTGGATAATTTCTGACCCAATAACGTCTTCCAAGCTCTTGCTTCGACCAAGAATGCTAATTTCAGTTTCTCTAAGAATATGTTAGATGAGTTCAGTTATGGTATAATTCACTCCTCATGAAATAAGGATACTGGAGGATAAAGCAAATTAGATCTTCACCCATGCTAATTTCTATAGGTCCCACTACATGTTTATCAGGCAGATTTTGTATTTCAGCGACCAAATCGTCAAACTCCATGAACTTCTCTTTGATTTCTTGGGTGATGGGTTCAGAGTCGACGAAATTTTCGATTATTTTGTCTATTCCCTCGGCCCATATGTAGGAATATCGCAAGTAATTCTAATCGGACAGCAATGATACTAAAATTGGCATGGGATTAACGAATTCCGTGATATCGTATTATTAAATAAAGTCGTAAAAATTTATGGACTGCACACAGTGTTTTTCGAGCGTCACTGTAAATTTTGATCGCGTTATTTCATTGTTCGTCCAATTCAAACAACGCTGTTCGAAGTTTGTTTGCGTGTTTACAAATAAATGGAAATTAAATGGAAAACAAATGGAAATGGTGTTACATTGGCAATTTCATCGATGTCTTCCTTTATGGCATAAATCGCACCCTGTAGACTCATTACACTGCGAACTATTTCCTTGTGATCAAGTATGATATGATAGTAGTTTTTCGCATGTGCCTTGTTATTTTCTGTATGGAAAAATTTATTCTATATTTCATGTTATATATTTACTAGCATTTATCTACTATGAACAACAGACCCTGGGTATTTTCAACCGATCCACTATTTCCTGCATTAGAATAACGTTGTCCCCATGCGGTAATTACTTTATGGTTCTCCACCACACTGATTATTAGTTTTCCAAAATAATGCTGCAACTCTTCTATCGGAGGGGATAACACGATATTCGGTATTTGCAAGACGAACGTTGTCAAAAGTATCGGTGTCCTCTTCTTCGACTCATCATCCTCTGTCAAATGACTGTAATTGCGTAAAAAATAACTAGTAATCTTTTACAAGATTAAAAATGCTATTTTGTTGGGGAATTATAGGTGAAATTTAATGAACCTCGTTACAGTCACTTCTTTCTTTAATAACTCGAGGGAGTTCTTGGTGCATTTCACCAAGGCTTCTATAAGTTTATTGTGAAAGTATGCAAATAGTTCCATGCACTCGTTATGCACTTTATTTATTTGAACTTTACGTGTTCTCTCGATAGGTGCAAAACCTATGATTAATAAAAATGTGACAAATAAAATGATTCATGAATCATTCGAGATATTAATCCTTGGCACTCGAAAACAATTCTCAGTCGCAACTTGATAAGTTTATCAAGACCGATGGTCAAACTTAAATTTGAAATAATCTAAAAATACACGAAATATCGAAATAATGATTCCTCGTAACGAGAAAAATCTTCGAGTGCAAAGAGTCGAAGACGATTAATCGGATATGAACACCTGGTTCGTATTTTCCCTTTGTTAGTTTCGTCTGTGAGATATGTTTCAGTATTTTATCCTTATCCAGCCAGTTGTACTTAACACTCTGCACAGACTCGTCGATGATGAAGTCCATAAACTTATTAATTATCGTCGTAACAGCTTTCTCTGCGGCTGATGATTTAATTTCTAGATCGGCAGCCACCGTCAGTCCAAACGCGATATTGTCGTCTAGTAATTGAATAGGAGGCTTTGCATAGTCATCGAGCTTCAATAAAATGGCCTCTGATATGGATACGAAAACTTCGTCGACTCTCGCTTCCTTCATGTCTTTTATCTCCTTGACAAAGATCTGCACGGACGTGATCGATTTTCTGATTTCATCACACATTTCTGTGATGTTCAGAGACGTCCACGTGATAACGGATAGGCAAGGTTGAAATGCAATCTCGAGATTAACGAGAACGATCTTTATCAGGTTTAAAAACAAAATTGGAATTGTCCGTCTGGAAAATAAAAAGGGGCCGAGAATAACATTAATTTGCCGATTTATTCAAGAAGACGTCGAAGCACGAAGGTACCTTAACGTATTGTTCTCTTCGACTAATTGCTTCACGGTTTGGTACGACGAGAAGATCCTGTCTTTACAAAACGTTATAATTTGTATGAAATCCGGCACTTCCAAATCGAACCTAGCCATGTGCTCTGATTCACGTATCACCTCGATGATGTACGAATCAAAGTTTAAGTGATACTTATTCGTATCTGGGTGTCTCACGATCAAAGGTGAAGCTAATGCCAGTCGAACCTATAGGAATACTTAGCAACTTGAATCGTCGTTTTATTTACCTTATCTCGCGTAATAAGTATACTTACGATCTCCGAGGAGTCGTACCATGCTCTGTGATATATCATTTCGTAGTGTATAAAGACACTGATCAAAGCATTGTACAGTTTAATGCACCGCTGCATATGATCGTGGACAATCACTCTTCTGCAGTTCTTATATATCTCCATTGGATTTTCGATACGTCTGAAAAGCTGTCTGATCCATAAAATGCGACCAGCGATAGGTGGAATATTTCTCGGTATCGGTGGATCCGATCTATCCTCGTTATATCGATCCCGCACATCCTCGATCTCTTTTTGAAACCACGTTATAAGCTCTAAGTATTTCCTGTCGATCCTCAGGTGTTTAAACTTCAGCTTTTGAAATCTATGGTATCGCATTTACATTATGTGATATTATCTGGTATTTCGTTACATTTGCATTTAAATTAAGAATGCTATTGCCATTATTCGAGTCGCTCATTCGCCAAATGAAGAATAAGTATTTGTATTTATCGTGAAAAATTGTATATTTGTAAAATTTACATAGCGAATTGTACATAGTTGACACTTTGGTCTATGAATGATTCGATTGCAAATATATTTGAGAAAATGTAAAATGGAAAATGGTACCTCGCGACTACTCTTAAAGCTTCTGTGATATTTGGTGTCTCTGATACGCATTTATAGAAGAAGTTTCTCAATTCTACTTCCGTATCTGCTGTATTTCTTTTATAATTATCGTAATCTGAATCGAAGTACGGTTTCCTGTGATCTAGTGGGTCGTAATCCTTGGACGAAACATCCTGGAAGAAACTTGAGAATTTGTCCGCGAACACGTCTATCCCCTGTATCGCGGAGCTATAAAGAATTTGATACGTTAAAGCTGTTTGCAAAACGTCCATGATCTGAAATATATTTAATTTATTTGTAATAATTGTGCAAAATGTTAATGTTGACTTTATAATACACGTTCATCGCTAACTTTTATTATCCTCGCTTTGAAGGTATTAAACTTCCCGAAAACGTACATCTCAGATACTTCGAATGGTCTTTCATCGGTAGATTCTCTTACTTGCTTGCACATTTCGTTGTAGTAATTGTAATACTGCTCGCACAATTTAATGCAATCCTACGGTAAAAAGAATTCCGTAATAAATCGATTTATTACGGTAATATTTAATTTTTATGCATCAATTCGTAATATTTAATGTAATAAATATTACTATATTTATCATCGTGCTTTATTGTCATGCAGAGAAAATAAATATTTGCCTTTATTTTAGATATCATGACAGATTTAGCTTCATTCCAGAGATTTATTTTGCCATCTTCGGTTAAGTATGCTTTGCATGCTAAAATCATTTGATTGGTCATCTGGAATCGATGATTAAATCATTGGGATTTTACGGGGCATAAATACGAAATAAAATGTATAACTTTCGTCGGATTTTTGCGTCAGTACTTTTACAAAAACTGCCGTGACCATTCGTCTGGT
This sequence comes from Eufriesea mexicana, assembly GCF_001483705.2. NCBI lineage: Eukaryota > Metazoa > Arthropoda > Insecta > Hymenoptera > Apidae > Eufriesea > Eufriesea mexicana. Next base: position 596,367 of record NW_016908917.1, read on the forward strand.
ATTAAAAAATCGGGAAGTAGCGTATATCATTCGTATAACGTACATAAGCGGGGGCAAATATTCGCCCATTTTCGTTGGATCAAGCCTGTACAAAGGCTGAGTAAATTTTTCCAACGCGTATAGATATTTCACGTTATCTTGTGCAAGAATTTGTATCGTTTTAACATGATTTTCCAGTATCTTCCATTTCTGTATAGATGCGACGTGGAATTTTTATTAGCTCCAAAGTAGCTCTGAGATAGCTTAAAGAATGGTGCCTCGTGATCAAACGTACCTTCATGTGCTTGGATTTTATTTTTGTCAAAAATTCTATGTACTTCTGAGTAAATGGTGATTTAATATGTTCGATGATCGAGGAAAAACGAGCAAGCAGCCTTCTCCAATAACTGAGTTCCGCGTTTGGACCCATTGTCTCTGTTTCTCTGCGCAATTGTTGACTTTGGACGACAGCCTGAATTTTAGATATGCATGATTTTCTATTGAATAACCATTAAAGGCAATGCTCATAGACTTTACCCGTTCCATACTTTTCATCCATAATCTGACATTATTCTCTATAGCATGAATAGCTTCTGGATTGCTAATACTCTTTTTATTATTTTCCAGCGATTCTAAATACCTATTATAGACATTCCAATCGATATAAAATTTGATCGTGTTCTCTAAATCAATCTTAGTCACTAGAAGAAATATAAAGGTACATCTTCATTCTACGATTTTCAGTGTTACGCATATTTTACACGAATCATATCGTCTTACTGCTTAAAAATTCGCAAAAATCTCTGAAATCGCAGATGAAATTGTTTATCACTTTTTCACCCGTTTCAGATTTCGACAATTCTCCCCATGCTGTATTGGCGATTATTGCTGGCAAGTTTAGCCTCAGAATTAAGTCTGATAGGGCTGCGAGTGCACTCTGAGACAAAGGATCGACTTCTGCGTATGCATAATATGTTTCCTAGGTATAAAGATGAATTTAAGAACGGAGCGTTATGTATAAAATTATCTTGCATTGTATCGAACCATATGAAACACATACATCGAGAATATGTTTTGTCTCGAAATCGATATCCGATTTTAACCTGTAGACTATAACACATTTTCCAGAAAGTTGCTCTGTAAAGCCGTCGGTAATACAGCAACGTATTATTTCAGTTTCGCGCTCGTATTGCGCACTCCATCGTCCAGATTCTATTTTTGTTCATATTTTTTTGCAATGGTTATATACGGAATTTTTTAAAGACTCTACATAATAAAAGAACAATTTACGATACCAAACGGCGGTGGTTCCATAGGTTGATAGTGTATGAGAATTGCACGCTTCCCATCTTTGAGGAAGAAACTATCCAAAACATTGATGTATTCATCTTTATCGATAATTCCCTCTTCTAAAAGATCAGGATGTACGTTTAAAATGAAAGCTGCAACGTCCAAAACCTGTCTATGGGTTGCTTTAAGCAATGCTTGTCTCGCGTTTCGTTTTTCTTTAAATTTAGCCTGTGTGATATAAAATAGTCGGTTAATATTTATATTCCTCAGTAAAGAAGATAATTCTTATATTTTACATACAAGTTTTTCTTTTAAAGTCTCGGTCGGTAATCCTTCTAAACCGACTCTCCTTTTTAATAATTCAGCGATGCGACGATCAATCGCCGGCTTTGTATAATCTCGAGCTGCGAAATATGCAGTTATATGTGCCATTACTTTAAAACGTGATAGGAAATTGTATTACATTTGATACGAAGTGAACATCAAAAAATGCGTGAAAACTTGAATGATAAAAAAAAGAATCGATCTTTATAGGATGTGTCAAAAGTTATCCACGTCAGAATTGGGGAGAATTATAAATTTGAAATAGGTAATATAACGATTCGGGTAATACTAAGACACAGTAATGTTCGTTTTATTTACTTGTATTGAGTTAAGTTTTGGAAACTTCTTTAGATGTACATATATAAGGTCAAAGTAAATTCAATGTAAAATTTCATTCGAAGGTGTACATCCAAAACGTGCGCATGCGCGTGTAGTTACTGTGCACATGCAGCTGCAGTGCACGTCAAATTGGAAAGGTTAAATGAAACAGCATAAATAAAATTATATCTACAAAATATAAAATTACGATTAAGAACTGTCAATTGTAAATCATTCAAAGTGACATTGATCTTATTTTAACTTAACATTTTATTACAAAGTTATGCAAAATATTCTTGAAATGTATTTTTATACTAGAATTTAATGCATGGTCGACTGCCGATACTTAATAAGGTTAATATGTATTTTATATATATCAAATAATAGTATATTATAATTTATATTCGTCTCTATATTAAAATGAAAAGAGAATAAAATATATTTTCCAAATCAACTATTGATTCTGTTCACCCTACTTCACTTTCCTGTTAGAAATGTCAAATTTAATTGGTTTAAGAATGAAGATTTATTGTTAGTAAATTTATATATACGTTTTTCAATTTTAAATTTGCTTTGCTATTTATATTATATTTTTATGTATGAATATATTAAATTTGCTAATGCATATTTAATTTATGTTAATCTTAGTATTTATATGAATTTTAATTTTAATATTTAAATACTTTTATTATTTCCAGATAAACTTGTGCATTTTTAAATACTATAAATGGTCAAATATTAATTTTTTCTTATTACTATACTTGTTATTCCTTCTGTCAATATATTTATTATTTGTGTTCAATAAATTGACAGATTGCAACATAGATTATTAAAACATTTTATATTTATATGAATTTATAAAACCTCTGAGAGCACGTAGAATATATTGAACTATCAGTCACAATGTTCAAATTGGAATCATATATAACGCCAGTCATTCTTAGTTATGTTGAAAAGTATGTGAAGAATTTTAAACCGGAACACTCTCAGGTATATTAATTATGTACATATAATTATGTCAGAAGGAATGCACATTTATTTTTCTTTTTGTGTGTATTATTTTATTTTGTATTGCAGGTTTCTTTATGGGGTGGTGATGCATCGTTTAGAAATCTTGATTTACGGCTGGAAGTTTTAGAAGAACAATTGAATCTTCCCTTTGTTTTTGTTAGTGGTCATATACATGAATTACTTATTCATGTTCCTTGGGTAAAAATAACTTCGGAACCAATTGTGATTACTATTAATACAATAGGTAAATATGAGAGAATGTGGCTCACAATTATAGCAGAATTATACGTATAAAAGAAAAAATTTTCATTTTCATTAGAGTGCATTTTAAAACTAAAAGATGATAATAAAGTTGAAACCAATTCTTCTTCTTTGCAAAGAAGGCAAGAGGAAGTGGTGACAATGTAAGTAATTCATAATTATTATTAAAATATATAATATTATAGATATCCTTGTTTAATGATATTTGATTTACAGGGAAAAAACACTACCTGGGTACATAAAAAGTATAGTAACAAAAGTTGTAAATAACATAACAATTAATTGTAATAACTTAATCCTAAAATATGTGGAAGAAGATATTGTTCTTAGTGTAAATGTCAGATTTTTAAGCATGCAAACTGTCGATAACAAATGGGAACCAGCACTTACTGGTATATATTTTGTGTAGAGTTTTTAAACATATGCAGTAATGTATTTTAAAATTATATTTAAATATATATTTTCAGATGTTCTTGCATATGAAGCTATGCTTAGGAAAGTTATTACTATTAAAGATCTAACATTATGTTTAGATAAAATGGACGCATCTGGAAAAATAGAAATATATCAGGTATTAATTATTTATTGACTATAAATTTTATACAATAGAATGTAAAAATATATAATTTTACCATTTAGGATCCTGTTTTATATCGATGTTTTATTGTGATACGTTTAATCATAAACTATCATAGTAATACTGCAAGAAAAGCTTCCATTACACGGTTAGATCTTTATTGTGAAAAAATGGAATTCAGTATAACAGAACAACAAGTACCAATGTTGCTTAGATTAGCTGCATTGATAATGGCTTTACAGACAAAACAATTTTCATCCAATAAAGAAAAGTCTTTAATCTCTGTAGAAGAAGGAGAAGACAGTACAGAAGGTATTTTTTTAATTTCAATCCATAAGAAGTACAACTGCATTTACATGTCTTGCTCTATGATCATTTTTTAGAGGATACAGATCATGTAAGTCGAGCTGCTGTAGATAATTCAGGTTGGGGTTGGGCTTGGAATATGTTATCATCTTTGTTACCTATTGATTGGGATGATGACTGGTCTGCAGAACAACAAATGGCTTATTCTGGACATACCATTCATTTAGTCATATATGTCCGATATGCGACTCTAACTTTTAAGGTATTTCTTTAAACATGAGAAATAATGTATAATATCACATTATGAGTACAGAATATTGTATTTATTTTTCTTTTTTTTTTTTCTTATACAGGCAGTCGAAACTGTTAAAGAACAATTGTTTTACAAATCTCGTAAGCTACGATATAAATCGTTTTTAACGGTAGAATTGAACCGTGTGGTAGTGGATACATTGCTTCAAGGAATTGCAATGACTAGTTTTCAAATTGGTATGGGATTCATACGCGTATATCCAAGAGGAACTTGTTGTTGTGGTCATCTTGAAGTAGTTGATGAGACACAAGTAATATTCGATAGTTTCTAAATATTTATTATTCAATTTAAAACAACTAATGTAATGAATAATTCTGTTTAGCCACCTTTATATTTAGTAGCTGGCAAGTTTTCTTATACTCCTTATATGGAAGATTCATTATTTGATTATAACTCAGTGGAAAATAAAGGGAAAAAACGAGAGTATAAACAAGGAATTTATTATTATTTACGTTCAGTTTCAGGTAACAATATTTCAAATTTATATTCATAATTTTTAATTTATACAGTTAAACATTCTTTTCAAAACATTTTTAGAAGAACAATTAATAGAACGATGTCCTGCATTTAGTATGGACTATGTCCATTGCATTCAATTGCCAGATGATATAACACCTGAAAAATTGTCAGAATTTGGATCTACTTTTGAGTATAGGTAACTAAACTAAACTAAGTTAATATTTTCATAAATAAATGATACATTAAAATAATAACTAAAATAAATTGAATTTCTATGTATCTCACCCAGCAATTTTCACGAAGAAAGAGTAATGAGATACATCATAGGTGATTTGACTATCAGATTATGTTCGGGTATCTTTCATCGTATCGAAACTATAAAGCAAGCTGCTGCAAATTACGATTACAATCCATATCTTATTACTAAACCAGGTATATTACATACAATTATAGTTATATTATATGAATAAAAATTATTTATTATATGATTAAAAAATTTTTAGATCCATTAGTAGATGAACTCCCACCAGTTACAGTGGAAGAATATAGAGCACTACGACATAATACACCTATGGTTGAGACAAAAGTAGTAATAGTGAAAGTGTCAATACAATTACAATTAGCAGATCATTCCATTACTGGACTACCACGACAAAGGAAGATTGTTGAAAATCGAGTAAGTAACAAGTGAACCACTATACATAAATATATAATAAATAATATTTACATTAATATTATTTATTCCTTTCATATTATTTTGCTAGACGACGCTTTTAACTCCTGCTCTTACAGACGATCCTTTCGTGAGCATTGAATGTGAAAAAGCAATAGCAAATATGCATCAACCTTTATACCCATTTAGGCTTGCAGCTTGTATATCCAAAGTACCTAATCGTATAACTGAGATGTTTACTAAGTGTCATAAAGTTATTACAATACAGGTAATGAAACATTTAATGCAGTGCATGAATAATTTTTTATTTCTTAGTTTGTAATAATAATAATACATTTAATTAGGTGATTGGAGCAAGAAGCCAACTTTACTTGACAAAAAATTGTCACACATCAATAATAATGCCTTACACTGTTGAATGCAAAATCAAAAAATTACTGTATCCACAATATTGGAAAGATGTTGATTTAATACATGAAATTTATACTGCACATATTGAGAGTATTACAATTACAGGAACAAAGGCAAAGTTAATGACTGCTGTATCTATCTTAACTTCAATTTTCGATAGTAATGATACAACTAATCCTCTTATATGTTCCTCTTTATTTAATGATGCTTGCCAAGAAACTAGTATGTTCTACACTATTTTACCAATTACTCAAAAATATTTAATTATTATATGATGCAATACTACATGATATAAATATTTTAGATCCTGTATATCTGGAATTGTTGTTAGAAAACATAAATTGCCAAAAGTTGTCGTCTTTAGTTACGATATCAAATGAACTAAACATAAGTTCGATAAAAATGTTTGCTCTAAATGAATCACAGCAAGCCTTTATATTTTCTGGACCAGAAAGTAATATTCACGGGTTCGTACCCTTTAAACAATTTGATTGTAAATAAACTCTATATTCATAGTAATTTTTTCTGTTTTAGTGATACAGAAAATAAATCACTACTATCGGCCGTAATACAATTTCCACAAAATGTTGAAAGGCAAACACATCCACCTTTGGTTTCTTTTCAAATGGCAGATATTAGGGCTTCACTTGATCCTTTACTTTTTAAGTGGCTGGAATATCGTGTTACATATTATAATTTGGGTACCTTATGTACAACGCGACCCGAAATGCAACATTTTGAAGGTGCGTCATCAGATACTGGTACAAAGAAAAAAACATTTCCCAATTTACACGAGAGTGTACATAGTTCATCAGATAAGGAAAAACGAAAATCAGTTATAACCACGGAAAAATCAAAGACTGTACAAAATGATGAAGTTCTAAAAAAACATGATTCTAAATCTGAAAATGAAAGACAGGTACATTACTTAATTATTTAAATGATAATGATAAAGTTTCAAGTAACGTTTATTAATATTAATATCTTTATATTTATTATTTTTGCAATTTTTTATTAGTTATAAAAATTAATCTGTAATAGAACTTACAGAATTTGGGAATATTGGTCAGATTAGCAGAACTGTATCCATGGTGGTGTGGTCTTGTGTTAAGTGGATGTATTGGACATATTGTTATTTACATACCATCAATTACAATGAGTGGTATTGGTGCATATGGTAAGCATACACACAAGTCTTATTTATTATATATTTATAATTTTTGTAATATTCATCTCCATTAATTAATTTAGGTATAGAAGAAGCTAAAGACAAAGCATTAAAAAATGATAATAGCTTACAAATATTGATAATAAAATTACCTTCTCTTCTTGTTCATTCATCTAACATGAATTTTGAATTACTTGCACCTTATCTCCAAAAACTACCAGTTAAATTACCAAACTCAATGTGGACGAATAGTAAGTATTTAAAAAAATATCAAGAAACATTATTTTTATAATCATTTATTTCAGAATTGCAAAGTTTCCCATGGACATTAAGCCTTGTTGATTTTCATTGTTATATGTTACAACAACAAACACAAAGAAACTTTATTAAAAAGATGTCATTAAATGCTACAGTTGCTCTTACAACTAAAATTGTGACATCTCAATCTGGAGAAAATACATTGAGTGCTTTAGGTGTTTGTGTCCACATTGATAATTCGCCTATTATTACTTCGATTTCTGAAGAACAGGTATTATAATAAAATTATTTTATGTTATACAATTAATATCCAAAAGACAAAATATTTATGTATTATTATATAAGTGTATAAATTACATTTTTATTTACAGGTAGTTTTTATGAATAAGATAATCTCAAATATTTTAAGCACATTGCGAGTTCCATCCAGTAATGATAAAAGTATCATACCTAGTACTCAAATAAATGCAGAAGCACAAGTAGTTCTTCCTCTCGTACCACAAACTCCATCTACACCCACACAATTACTATATCCTGAAGATACAACTACAAACTCAACTATTTCAACTTCAAAAGATGAAAGTACACAAGGTATTTAATAATAATTAAATTTATTTTTCACGCATTTTTATATATAATACTATACTTTTCATAGACACAGACGAACTAGTTTTAACAGCATGGATTCAGTGGACTATAACAAAAATAGCAATTAAATTGTATGTGATGGAAAAAGAAACTTTATCTTCATTAAAATTAGTTCTTGAATTAGAAGATATTATTACTTCTCTAGACTTGCAACCTGTTTATTTTAAATTAAAAAATAAAATTACCACAGCCACTATATTTCATTATACAAGGTAAATTTTTACATAAAAAAGTAATTTATACAATTTTACTCTAACTAACATTAAAAGCTGTTTTCTAACAGAGCACCGAGTTCCCTAACTTGGGACAGCGGTGAGTACGTAGGTGCAGTTCTTTGTGGAAGAGAGGATAGTTTAGAGAAAGGAGATGATTCTGGCTTTTTAAGTTTTACCCTTACTAGAGCAAAATCGGGAAATGTTCATACGCGATGGGGCACTTACAAACGGCACAAAAGTCAGAAGGTACATAACACTAAAAAATAATTAAATAATATTTTGATAATACTTTATTTTCTTTTAAAGTTCCAGAAAGATATAATAACAGAAACAAGCTTGTCTGCTAATAGTTATATTTCCGAAGTAGTTATAAAAATTCAAATGGTGGATATAATTTTACCGCTTACCATAGTTGGAATATATATGCAATTAATAAAGCCTTTTACATGTTTCTATCAATCTGTTGAAAAGGATGTAATTGAAAGTTCTGAACAAAATGTAACAACACGTTTAAACAGCATTACAAGCCTCGATAATGAAATGCTACCATTGATATATTTAGATTTTAAAGGGCTCAGACTGATGCTTCCAGTATCAAATATTACAAAATTGAAACCGCGGCATGATTTATTAATGATTCAGTTAGATGGAGTCCGTATCACTCCCCATGCAGAAAATCCAATTTGCAGAACACCATTAAGATTAGATATATATCAACTTGCAGCTCAAGCAAATATTTTAAGTATACCAGGGTCTGCTGTAGAAGATCGGCAATATCAAATTAATATAAAAAGTATATACGCACACACGACTACATGGAAAAATTATCAAATGACAATAAATAAAAAAATGTCTCAATCGTATTTATACACCATGAACGAAAATCCTGCATTAGAATGGAATAAACTTGGACACGGAAGTAGTTTAGAGCGGCAATTCTCCACGCTTCCTTTATTATCAAAATTCGATTTATGTTTAATCATTGCTCCACCTGTTCTGTTTAAACCAGATATTACAGTATGTGGAAGTGCAATTGAAGTAAATTGTATTACAGATATTGAAGTAACAATAAATTTAGATCAGATTCAATTGATTTCAATTCTGAATAATGAATTAAGAAATTTATTATTGGGAAGTTTTGAACAAAACGAAGATATAGCCACATATAACAATATAATACAGAAACCTCTTTCGACTATTGGAAGTATTAAACAAATTTCTTGGACAAAACAGTCTTCTGATGATATAGACATCGACATCACTAAAGATAGCGGTGTAGACTTCGAAACGTCCAGTGTAAATTCTACAATTATTGGCAAACCAATATCTTCAAATACTTCAGTACTTTTACCATTCGAATTTTTAGTAAACTGTGGAAAGATAACATTCGTACTTTATGATATTCATCAAGCAATCACGGAGTATGAAGTTGACATAAATGAAATTGAAGAAGATGAGGATGAAAGCCAGAAGCAGCCAATACTTTATGTAATGATTAATCAACCAAATATTTATTTTTCGCAACAGCATCCTTTACAAAAAATACAAATATCGTGTTTTGACATAACAATGGCACTTGGAGACAAAGATAATGAAGAGTTAATTTCAATACCAACAGAAAAGGATTTTAAAGTTTTTATGATAGAAACAAAAAATGGTGATTTACATCCAGATACAGGCATTCCCCCATCTTTTATAACAATGAAATATGAAAAAACTGTTGGAAAAAATCCTCAATTTTTTATAGATATGGGTAGACCTACAAAAATTTATTTTTCCTTATCAAGACTGAATCAAATGTACAGTATAAAGAATAAGATATTGTCATGTCTTATAAAACATGAAGTAATACCATCAGAACAATATGATAATGTGAAAACATCCTTAATAATGAAATTGAAAAAGATAAATTGTCCTGATGTGAATATTTGTACAAAACAAGTTGTACTATCTCTGAAAACCGATTCTGGTGCCGAAATAATAACCAGTGTAGCTTCGTTATCCGGAAATATTTCGTCTCTTCTAAGACCTGACAGAATATTTTCCAACATATCTATAGATTCTTTTATCGTATCAGCAATTCTTAATGGGAATATAAAAGTACTTTTAAATCCATGGTGCTGTAATATTACAGTGTGCTTGCTTTGGGAAACATGGTTAAACGTTGAGTCTGTTCCCCAAATACAAGTACAGGCAGACAGTGATAGTCTGTATTTAGATTTTGGACCAGAACAAATAAAGATCATAAAAAATGTTATGGAAGATTGTCAACTATTATTAAATGAATTTTCAAAATCACATGAATCACAGTATAGGAATAATGAAAAACAAATAGTCCTATCGACTGAGCAACATTATAAAGATGATCTTAAAGCAGGTGCATTCCAATTTGTTAATGGAAATGCAGATGAGCTTCCTTTCCCTTATCAAGTAAGTTTAGCAACATTTGTTTTTTAAATATAAATTTTAAAGAGTAATTTTATTTTTGTTTTGCTATTATTTAATTCATCAGGTAATATTTTTTACTTATCCCCAACAATCAATGGCTTGGAGATATCCACAACCAAGGACATTAACAAAAATACACGTATTCCCAGTTCCATTCGAAGTAAGTAGGACATTTTTCTCGGAAAAAAAATATTTTATCGAGACACAGAATTTATGATTTTACAAACATTTAAAATATTTTTTAGACACTGGATTCTAATAGTGGATATGTTGATAAAGTTTTTTGTGCTCTCGAATATTGGAGCGACTGCCATATGTCCTATCAACGATACGCCGATTTCTATCTATCAGAAACCGATTCCTATCGTTTAGAGTTACCTGAAAAAGCCCCAGCGAGAGCAGTAGCTTGTATATGGCGTGTAGTTCTGTTATCAAACAATAATCAACCTGTTTCTAAAACCATAATCTCAGCCCGAGTTCTTGCAGCTTGTTTACGCATTGATTCATACTTCAATTCTGCAATTATACCTAACATACAAGCTGCACTTAATATCGGCACCATTCATGTATCCATGTACAATCATATTAGTACAAATGCGTACAACAATTTACAACCACCCTTAAAATATTATACCTTGAAAGGTACAATACCCGAAACCCAGTGTTTTATAACTTTGGAGCATAAAGGAGCCATTCTTGTACTGAATAGATGGATAGACGGTTCGATGCTAATTGATATTGGCGGTATATTTGGAATACGTATACTAGATTATGGTCATTTAACCATGCAAGAAATATTAGATCCTCTAGAAGCAAGATTCCAATTATCTCTATCAGACAAAACTGATATGTCTTTCACATGCAGTCCATTTGTATTAAAATTGAGTCCAACGATTACTCATACGCTTATTGTTTCAATGCATTTATGGTATACATCCTTAGAAGAAGAAAACAAGACTATGATTTTATTCACACGCTATGTAGTAGCTAATGATAGCAATGTTCCTATCCTCTTTGGTCAAAGTGGTACAGGAGATAACGTATTATTAGAGAGCAGACAATGTACCTTTTATTCGTGGCGAAATATCGGCAACAAAATGCTACGAATAGCAATAGAAGAAAATATTTGGTTATGGAGTAAACCATTTTCTGTCGGTATAGATGGAACTCAAGCTGTTGAGTTTTGTAATTCTATCACAAAAGCATCAGCATTTGTAAGTGTTACGTCTCTTTCAGCTACTCAAAAGCTTGTAACATTTTCTGGTCAACTTATAATATCAAATCAATTAATCGATAACTTTGAAATGAAATTAGTTAAGTATGAAGCTGATGTTGAATCAAAGATATCTGTATTGAAAGATGTATATCCCGTTTCTGGCAAAACTCGACCACCATCTGTTATACTTGATGGAAATAAAAAAATGGCAATACGTTTACGATTCACTAATGTTCCAAATTTATCTTGGACAGGAGACATTCCTCTTCAACCTAATGCTAAGTGGGGGCAACCATGGCTTGTTAAAGTTCCATTACAAGAACGTGGGCAATTTTTAAGTATTTGGGTACGAATAATAACACAATCAATTCAGGACAAAATGAAAGTACTAGCTGTACTTAGTCCACTGTACATGATTCGTTCGCATTTACCAGTACCAGCTAGAGTACAAATGGACACACCTTCATTGAAAATATCTTTAAGCACAATGGTGAATGGTCGAGGTGAAAAACAGCAACTATATTGTCCTGGAACATTTGAACATTTTCACCAGTTAACATTTCAATTAGAAACTGGAGTTTCTACATCCAACCCGTATGTCCCATTATCATATAGTTCTGTAGATCAAAGAAAATTCTTTAGAAGGCCCGAAACCGAAGATATCGATGCTATTTTGCAAGACCTTGAAAAACAGAAGGATAAAAAAGAATGGCCCTTTCAGGAAGAAGAGCTTGAGGAATGGATATCAGCGGAACAACCGCAGACACATGTACAAGTGAAATATCAAGATGCTGGATTAGTCTCAAGTACTTTATTGTTAGAATTACAGCCTTGGTGTTTCATGTTGAATTCCATGGGATGTCATCTGTCTCTTGTATCAGAAGATATTGAACTTTGTCAGATTCCTCACTATGGGATTGTAACACCACCAAAATTGGAAGGTACATTCCACTTATGTGTCGGTATCGGTGATACATTTTACACGTCCCAAGCATTACAACTAGCTCGACTTGACTGGAGTCAAAGTTTCTATATGCTACGAATCGGTGGACTTATCCCTGTTGAAGGAAATATTAAATCATGCATAGATTGTGGGTCAAGTGTTTCCATCATGAGTATTAACTCCAGTATGCACGAGGATATGCGTCTTGTACGCATAATGAGTAGTCATGTTATTAGTAATTTAACATCTCAAGAACTATGCATTGCAACATTAGCAGTACATGAAGATGCAACCAAACTTGAATTGCCCAATGATCTCACTCTTTATAGTCTTAATATTTCACCATCTGAGGATCAGAAACAGGGTATCCCAATTACACAATGGTACACATTATACATGGAGGATATTGTAGAGCCTCTTGTACTTTATATATCTTTAAGCTTAGGCCACAAGTGGTCTTGTCCAATTCGAGTCGACCAAGGTATGAGTCATAAATGTGTTGCAATTCCAAATGGCTCTACCACCATGCCAGTAGTCATTACAATTCAAGAAGATAAAAGCACAACATATATAATGATTCACATTGATTATCATCCTCAATTGTTGATTGAAAATACCTGTGCTTTTAAAATTCTAGTGGGTCAAGCTAATGAAACAGCAGATGGAATATTACCAGATGCATCACACTTTACATGGATTTGTGAAATAGAAAGTAACGCAACGAGCCATTATTCCATTCCATCTATCAGTAATAGACTACCTGACGCACCGGTTACTAATGCATCGAATATATTACTGTTCTCTACTGTAACAAACATTCATTGCGATCAAATAACCAAAAGTAAAGAATTGCGATGGTCAAGAGGTATAAATTTATCCGCCATATCAAATGTGCCAATGGATCAGTATGTACGACTACCATCTTATGGTGATGTGAAATTAATCATGCAAAATCGTTGTTATACTACCTATATTAATATCGTACCAGTATCACAAGTAGAAGTGTCTGCAAAGGATATCAGAAGTCGACTTCTACGAAAAGAAAGCGACGCGAAAGATATAGAAACAATGCATGATAAATTTTCTACTAATCTAGATGATGATAAAGCAATCATAACTGTACAAAGTTCTGAAAGCTCGACTTCGGTAACATCTTTTTTCTCAGCTCAAGACGACACTGTATCTACAGAAGTTAAAACTTCCTCAGAGATAAATTTACACCATTTGATAACAGATATAGAAAAAGTAAAAGTTAATATGGGCAATGATGAAGAGAATAATTCTAGAGAAGGTTCTATGACCATTTGCCTTCGTGGGATTACCTTCATGATCATGCACGATATGAATGAAAATGCTCAAAAAATAGAAGTGGCTAGTTTATCTATGACCGATGTTGTAGTTGTTGTTACTGCAAAATCTAGTATTATAAATATACGAAATTTTATAGGCGATCTACAATTTGATAACCAACTATTCGATCAAGGAGGTTTTGATTTTCCAGTAGTATTAATTAGCCAAAGTCCTCTTGTTACAAAAGAAACAGCATTCTACACGAGCAGTTGTTTAATGAATAAGATAGAACAAATAAGAGAAAATTCGTTAATTGCAATTGATTATATATTAGAAGATCAAGGACAATTGATAGGTATTAATGTCTTTAAGCATGTAATAAGTTTCTTTCTCTTTTTTCTTCTTGTACAAACATTAATTTCGTCTTAATATTTTTAGCATTAAAAGATTTTTATTTAAAAATTGCTCCAATTAGTGCTTATATTGAAGATACATATATAACTCAATTACGTAATTATGCAACATCAATGGCACCACCTCAATTTTTGATACATGATGATGTAAAAAAAACAAGGACGTTAATTTCAACTATTGGGGTATTCATTCCTGATCACATAATGGTTGACGCGAAAATATTAAGTGCCCCATTAAGGCTACAAAATTTAAAAATAGAACCTGTGTCTATCTTATTAAGTGTTCATACTTCTGTACATTTATATGTAGCTTTAGATCATTCTCCTTTATATTTTGGTACTTTTGAAAAGAAGAATATTTTAACTACACCATATAGACTTGGTAATGCACTCACGATGCATTATTTATCTGGTGCTATATTTGGAGCAGGTATAAAGATCATTCCATTTTAATTTTTTTCATATCGATGAGATATAAATTTCCCGTGTTTTAGGATGGGTAGTAGGATCTTTAGAAATATTAGGTTCACCTGGAAGTTTAGCACAAGCTCTTGGTTCAGGACTTCGAGATTTTATTTCACTTCCATTTCAAGGCTTATTGCAAGGACCATGGGGCTTCATTGTTGGTATAACACATGGTTCTGCCAGCTTAATGAGACACGTTACAGCAGGTATGAACAGATATAAGTATTCACATCATATAATTGGAGCAATCCGCACTTATGTTTTAATTCATTTTTTATAATCCTATATTTAATTAAATTGATACAGGTACATTAAACTCTGTAACAAAACTAGCATCTAGCGTAGCACGAAATTTAGATCGCCTGACACTTGATGAAGAACATCTTCAACGCCAAGAAGAATCTCGAAGAATGCGTCCTCAAGGAATGGCACAAGGATTATACCAAGGCTTGACAGGGCTTGGAATGAGCCTTCTTGGTATATAAATATATCTTTTCTATTTATTACTCCATATTAATAAATCTTTATACTATGTTTATAGCTGCAGTTGCGGGTTTGGCTCATCATCCCTTACAACAAGTTTGGTCAGGAGAAATAACAACTAAAAGTCTTGTAACTGGTGTTGGACTTGGACTTGTCGGAGCAGTTACTAAACCTTTAAGCGGAGCTGCAGAATTAGTTGCATTAACAGGACAGGGATTACTTCAAGGAGCTGGCTGGAATTCTTTACCCTCAGTAAGAAGATACTTTTATAATACTTATTTTAAATGTTGTTAATAAATTAATTAATAATAAGTATATCTTTACAGCCTCGACAACGACCAATTGTTCAATACACGTCTGGAAATAATAATGCAACTATTAGATATGCTTGGTGGTTATTACCCTTACTTGAAAATAATCATGGAAATATTTTGCATGTTACTAATGCAGATTACATGATCCAGCAAGGCAATAGTCGTGCTATAACGTTAGTTTTAACACGACATGCATTGTTACTTGTTAATATGGCCGAAGATAACGTAGAGCGAATATTTTTATTAAAAGACCTAACAAGTGCCGATCATCATTTGGAATCAACAATATGTTTATACTGCTCTCCTGAGACGACACAAACTAATAGATCTGTATCTCCAGCGCCATATGAGGTATGATATGCATTTTATGATTGTTCTGTTATGTAGTGGAAAGACAATGTAATATTTATACATAATAAAATTTCTCTGTTAACAGATGGATCGAGAAATGCGAGCGCGAGTAGCAGAATATGTACGAACTAGTAGCACTGGCTTAGCTAGTGTTTCTACAAATAGTGATGTACAGTCCGATATTTTTGAGAATACTACTCCCAACTTCGATCGTACACTCACATTTTATGTTTCTCCAGATTCGCGTAATTATTTATTATCTTTATTCAACATTGCCAAGCGACAAAGCCAAGGTAGCGGATTTACAGTGTTATAATGAGGTAGATCATATTAAATTATTTTCTTTTATTCAAAAGTAAAAACGAAGCGTAATAAAGTGGAAAAGTAGTATTATATCTACAGTTTAAAAATTGTTTGAGAAGTATAACATACAAAACGTGTTCGAATTACGCGCGATCTGTATATACATATCTATGGCAATATTTTTCATTTTATTCCGAGTAATGAATTTAAATTTATGAATTTTTTCCCATAAGAATATCCTCTATTATATGTTGCACAGAGTAGAAATATGCACAATTTAAAAAGATGTTCTTACATAAAAAGCGCTTTTTCAATTTTTATATGAAAATTTATATAATAAACAATTGTCTACAAACTTTGTTTATTAACTGACATATATAATGTACATATCATAGAAAATTTAAGTATGATTGATACAGTTCAATCAATATGTATATTCTGTGCAGGTTTTCACATATTAAGTGTGAATGACATAAATAAGACTTGTAACATAACATATTTGGTAAAGGATAAATCCTTTGTGATTTAATATTTATTGTATCTTTATTATCATATATTTTTCATTATTATTTGCTTAATGTTTGATATGTATGAACTGAAATTCACAAAATGCAATAAAGAGTCAAAAATTTTATATATTTATTAAAAATTATCAATACATTTTATTTACAACGTTTCATGTAAAACTATCCCAACATAAATAACACAAGAAAATAAGTTAATTTATTCATAAATTCGTTTTATCTCGTTATTCTTGTAAGGTGTTTCACAAGATGTACATTGATTATTCTTAATAGATGTTAAGACTTTCCTACATAAAATATGTTTGCATGGAAGCTCATAAAAAATGCCATTAGGACAACAGGAACAAGTTGTTAATTTTGGACTTGGCTCATTTCTCTTTGGAATGTTATTAAAACGCTTTAAATTAGGTACATCTATATTAATATTAAAATCTTTTTCATTGTTAACTGTTAAATCCATTGAATCAGTAGAATTACTCTTCTTTTTATCTTCAGAATTTTTAGATACAGATACGCAAGAATTGGCAGTCAATTTTTTCTTTGCCGACTTAGGTACAGCAGGA
>NW_016908917.1:613934-640386 GCF_001483705.2 Eufriesea mexicana
AGGAATAGTTCGTTTTTTAGATGTTATAACAACTGGTAATTTATGACAAACTTTCTTGTTTGCTTGTGTGCTTATTACAGAACACTGTAATTTTGGTTTGTTATTGTTTGAAGATTTAATTATATTTCTTTTTAACAAATATTTAGGAACTTCTGCTATTTTTTCATTTGTTACATCTGAAGGCAATGCACGACCTAACACTCTTGGTAATTTCTTAATTTCCTCTACATTGCTATTTTCGAGTAAAAATTTATCTATTCTTATTTTTAAAGCAGTAGCTATAACAGGTTTACGCTCTTCACTAAATGGTAAGCCAGTAAATGGATCTGTCAATCTTCTTCCCCATATTGCTTCAGTTTCCTCATGTTTTAATAATGTACTTTGATCAATTATTTTTCCACTTGGCAACAGAATTGGTTGTGTCATAATATCATAAGTAATAGCATCTAAGAAACATTCTGGAACTTGTAAATTTGATTCCAATATTTCTCTAAAACGATTATAAATATAGAGTTACTAAAAAATTTATTTAATTTGTATTAGTTACACTATGAAATAATTTCACATTTACTTATCATGTGTGGCAGTAACAAGTGAATCTGTATTTTCAGACTTTTCCACAGATTGAACTAAACAAGATTGTTGTTTGGACCACAGAATAAGAATACTGGCTGCAGTATCTTTCCCGCAACGTGGTGATACTGTTCCCCATACCTCAATCTTACCTAATGCAGGTACAGAATTTTCTGTTTTACATATGCATATTCTTAAACTATTTATGTACGTTGTTAAGTAATGCAAAGAGGGTTTTATATAACGTCTTAAAAAATTTGATGGTGCAGAAATAGTTTCATGGTTAATTGTTGATGGATAAAATAATAATCCAGCATTTGTAGAGTCTAAAAATCCAGTGGCTAATAAAGCATAAGGTACACTGGTATCA
Source organism: Eufriesea mexicana (assembly GCF_001483705.2). Classification (NCBI taxonomy): domain Eukaryota; kingdom Metazoa; phylum Arthropoda; class Insecta; order Hymenoptera; family Apidae; genus Eufriesea; species Eufriesea mexicana. Next base: position 614,878 of record NW_016908917.1, read on the forward strand.
TTACTTGTTTTGGCATACAATTGAAAACCTGATGACTTTTGAGAACCAACTTGTGGCCAAATTAAAATATGATTGATACATACATTACATAAAAAAGTAATATCGATATTTATAGGAGGCTTAATACAAGCATATGCTAAAAATCCTTTATCGGAATCATTTATTAAATTGCTAACTTCGTATCCTTCAGTGTTAATAGTACTACACTGAATTTCTGGTCTTAAACGAGGATCACAGAAGTTAAAAAGCATTTCTTTGCTTTAAAACTACATACAACATTCTCAAGAAAAGTTTTATTATATGAACTAATACACAACAAATTTCATTTTTACTTCGAGAACTATATAACCTATTCTGCTGTCACACTGATTTAAGATCAAGTTAGTATTTGCGTCTACCAAAACGCGTCGTTTCTGTGAGTGGAATAGCACGTGGGTAAAATAAGGTAAATTGTTTTCACCGAAAATAATTACTATTAATGTATTAAATGGAACAAATTGTAGTTAAAATGGAAGTTGATGATAGTATAAAAGAAGGAGAAAGTGGAGATGTTACGGAAATTAGTTATGAAGAAAAACTGCGGTATACAAATTCTATAGCCAAACCCATGGCTCCAAAAAAATTAACCAAAAAAATTTATAAATGTATTAGGAAAGGTAATTCTTTATAAAGTATTCAATTTTTTACATAAAATAATTTTAAAAGAAATTTGTTATGAAACATGTGCTATAATAATTTGTAACAACCATTTTAGCCTCAAAACATAAATCTTATCTGCGAAATGGTTTAAAAGATGTTCAAAAGCATCTTCGTAAAGGAGAACATGGGTAAAACGAATTTTCACATATAATTGTATTTTAATTTTTTGCTAGTTTTCTTAACCAAGAAATTCTTTGTTCATTTTCATTAGATTAATAGTTTTTGCTGGAGATGTATTTCCACTGGAAATCATGTGCCACTTACCAATTGTTTGCGAGGACAAGAACATTCCATATTGTTATACACCTTCAAGACTAGATATTGGTGCTGCTATTGGTGTAAAAAGGGGCAGTCTTATGGTACTTATTAAAGAACATGCAGAGTACAAAGAACTTTTTGATGAAATTAAGTCTTCAATGATAACATTGTCAACACCATTATAAGTATACATCCTATCTTTTATATCTTTAATCATTTTGTAAATAGAATAAATGAATTTATCCTTAAGAAAGGTATTATATTAGACATTATATCTTTTATTTTAAATATCAAACAATTTATTGTATAATTATGGTATAGTTTATGTTATATGTTTTAACATAAATCACTATAGAACAAAATGTAATAAATCTAAAAAAAAAAAAAAAAAAAAAAAGGGGGGGGAAATAATAGATATATAACTTTTCTAATTTAGTTTGATATTATGTTGGAAAGTGAAAAACATTTTTATTCTTTTCCCAGTATATAGAGTATATAATTATATATATAATTATATAATAGCTACATATATTTTTGCATTATTGAAATTTGGCATGAGGTTTCTAGAGATCTATTATATTATAAATATATGCAGAGGATTTTCGAACACAATTTTGAAAAATACCAACCTTAGTTAAAAATTAAATTTATTTATCTCCTGTGCATTTGAAAATAGAATCTTAAAAGTTAGCTTAAGATAAAAATCATATTTCTCGAAGCGGTATGCATTTATATGTATATACAGCTTTGCTTTTAGGCGGGTAAAATAAAATCTGACATGTGTCATTATTTCGATTAACGGTCATCAAGATATCTGAAAATCAATATGGATTGTCAGTCGGAATGTTCAAACAATCGCTTTGCTTTTTATTTTCATTTTTTGTGATTCTCAAGATATTCTTGAACGTAATATTTAAAGTTAATTACAAAACTTTATGTTTGTTAAAATTCGATAGTAATATTCACTTGCGTCCATCATACATTTGTCAAATCTTGACGTATTTAAGTATTAGGGCATGTTTAAATTCGAAATTGTGTTTATGATTATGGAGATTGAAAATAACTCGTGATAAATAGTGAGATATAATTAAAGCAATTTGAAACATGAATCGTATTTAGGTATCTTGATATAGAAATTTTGAGAATTAGTCATAAGTTTTAACGTATATCAAATCTTTTGAAAAAATTCAAATATTTGTTAATATGAAATGTTTAAAATTACCTTATAATTCCTTAATCGATACCTATGCTTAAAATTTTAATCCGACCAAGTGACTTAAATTCAACTACAATTTAGTAACAAACCGATTAATTTATATGATTCAAAACAGAGGTCGCAATCCCAACAATTTTTATCGATTTAGAATCGAAGGCTTTGCGAGTGTGGTAAATTCAAAATTTTTATGAAAAAAACACAAAACAAATATAAGTACTTTGAGAAATTGAGAAATTTTTACTTGGAAGAAGATGACAATAGAAAAAATCTCTATTCATCGACATTACTTTTTACGTTAAACTTTATGTTTACAATCGTCGCACTTACAGTTTAAATGCCCGCAAATGCCTTGTACGCATGGACAAACATTTAACCTAAATTTGAAGGGAATTTTGACTAAAATGCATGTGAAAAATAAAGTTTTGGATTCCCTATCGCTCTATAGCTTCGTATAGATAATTATGTTGTTAACCCTACGAGTACTGATTTCAGTATAAAATATACATTTAAGGACGATGAAGGATAACATTGACATTAAAATTGATGTGACGTACAAGTGGGACATTGTTCTAACTCGCATGACAGACATACTTTTCTCGTGTGTACGTTATTTCCATTAATTTCTTATAGATCAGGCAGTAATACATCTTATGACTGTATATAGTTAACTATCTTTCTTTTCAACATGTTTCAGATATTTCAACTGAAATTTTTTTCAATTCAAATCATTCCAAACGACAATTTTACGAACGTACATCACGCGTGGTTATGCACATACCAGTATACTTGAGATATATGATGTAGAGTTCCCCGCGTGTTTTTAATTTTTAATTTTTCTCTTCTGTTTTCTTACATTCATTCATGCATTCAAACATACTTTCATTTCACAATGATACACGAAATTGATTGAACAATGATCACGGCAAAGGATGATCTAACGAATATTAAATGTCTGTAATACCGATCGTTAATATTACAGATTACTTTTATCTAACTGAGGATTTATATGCACGATCGCAATCTGCTTTAATGATGTATGATTACGTTTTTTCGACGTACGAGGACCAATTTGTGCCTTATAAAGTACAAGTCGCCAGGAAAATATATAATATACGCGAGGATTCATCGTTATATAGAAGTACATCTAATATAGCATCACTCTATATCTTACGAATATTAGATACGCGTAATTACGTAGTCATTACGAATGATCGATTCACTCCTGTTTCCTTGTTATTAGTTATTAATTATTCTTATCGACGTAATCACATTTTATAATTCTAGCAGTAACCCATTACCGTGATCGATATGTTGCAGTTTTTACTGGACAATCCCACTTACGTCGACTGAACTGCACGTGTTTTCATCATTTAATAATAATCGACAATTAACGGGAATAGTAATTTCGCTTAGCCATAAATCGTTACAAAATAGTACAAATACGACAGGTCTCCTCCCATTCGAAGGAACCGTAATTTCGTCGAAGAAAACTCAAAAGATGAAGCATAGCCTGTCATTGGATACTGTACAAACAATGTAAAAATCCGCGTTGATTTATCATTAATAGTTACTTATTTCTTACAGAACTATATGTATCATTAGTATAATTACGCTCTACTATGGACTAAAGCTATTGCTCGTTTTTTTTCTCAGTCTAACACGCATTGATAAAAGTATGGCGATTTTTTATCGCCTCTTGATAATTCTTTTTCTTCAGCGGCTTGGCTTGTCCTAATCCTCGTTTTTTCTCTTACCCTTTTTTTTTGTAAAAATAAACTGAAATTTTAGACAAAGAGGAGTAAGAGAAATTATAATAATTATTAAAGCAAATACTACTCAAGATTTCTTAGATTTGATAGAAAATACAATTAGATCTTGACGTATTTTGAAATTCATTAGGAAATTGAGAATGAAAAATTTGAGACTAAATAAAAATATTGCACAATATTTTTGTTATATTAACTATAAAAATTTAGAAAACTTCAAGGATCTCCCCAGCCACTGAAGTAACTCTCGAATAAAATCACTTGTTATGTAATGAAAGTAAATGAGCAATTTGAATTATTCACGCCCTGCATCGAGAAACGCGTGCTCACTGACGGACAATTGGATGCAACTTATTTTCAACTTATATTGTAATTCATCTCTTTTTTCTTGCAATCCGTATTTACGATACAATCAAAGAGACGTTAAAATTTGTTTCGGTGAACAATGTCACCCTGTTTAATGTCGCTGTGGCAGCAACAAGTCGTCAACGAAAGGCACCATCTTGTTTTATTCGCTTATAAACGACGGACGCCTGTGTGAAATTCTAAAAGAATCGGTAGTACACAGTTTTAAATACATTTCTTAACAAGAGTACGGATATCGGATTTTTCTCCACTGAAATTGTACAAAATATATGGTCACAACAGTTTTCGTGAAATTATAATTCTTATGGCTTTCTTTTAAACTGGACCTTTTCCAAGATAAAGAATACCAGGAAGAAGAATCAAGAAACGTACATCATATAAAGATATTCATTCTCATTGCGTACGACAAATATCGATAAAGAATTGGAGGACCTATTACCGGGTTTTTTATAGGCATCCTCAAGTACATAGATCGTGTTGTTGGCGTTTAACGTTCTTTAAGTATAAATCTGTAGCAGTATCAAAATAGTAAAAATGGTGCATATGAAGACCATGAGCACGGGTAGGACCAAAATGAATCGGACAGAGCGGCGTAAGCCGCTAGGCTCTTGTCATACAACCTGTGTGCCTGACTCGATTGAGTCAAACAGAGGTCGTTCGGCTTGCGGATCATTGTTCGCTGACGAGGCTGTACCTCCACCGCCGCTTGAACTCTCTCTTCTAGTCTTGCTAGTACCGGAGAAGCATAAACAACCGGACTGATTACGATTCCTTTTTAAAGTCGGTTTATTCTCTCGGTCCCGTTCTGCCAAGCATTTTTGATAATAATCGTAATCTTTTAAATACCTGTTGAAAAAAATAACTCATAATTTTAAGTTTTATTCCTGTAAATATTAAAATGCTAAAATCGTGAAGTTCCACTTGTAAATCCTATATTCTAGAATCGTACCACACTGGAGGCCATCGATGCTCGTTTAAATATTCTTGATTTTCTGGGTGTAGAAGGCGCACGCTTCGCGGAGACATCTTACACAATTTGTTGTAATTCACGCACAAGTGGTTCATACACCAGTCAGCTAGTTGATCGGCGTTATGCAACTACGACATGCAAATTGGCAAGTGAACTGTCAGAAGTTGGACTCATTGATCATGTATAGGTCGTTGAAAGAAAAGCTGACCTTGCACGGTTCCAGCAATCTCAGACAGTTCTCTACGGCCTCATTTCCCTCGTTCTGAGACAATCTCTCGAGATCTTCGATCACTCTGCTCTCAACCAAATTTACCAGTCGTTGCAAGCAGAGACGATTCGCCAGTTCCAAGAGGTTCAAGCATCTGGCAGAGGAAATTGCTGGCACTTCATCCGTATAAAGATAGCACAGCAGTTTATGAAATGTGTACTCGCGTACACCAGGAAACACTATCTATTAATCAAATTTTATTAGAACTTTATTATCATTTTATAAGCCAGAATATATAAAAGAACCTTTGTGAAAGAGATACTTACTACTTTTGCACTACTTTCACGAAAATCACCGGAAAACATGGCCTTCATCACATCACATCGGGCAGTGAGAATCGCTTTATGAGCTGGAACACTTCCATCGTCTAATTCAAATATAACATCAGCGAAGAGTCCTAGAAAAAACCATATTTTATAAGAAACAACTGCTTGAAATTAATTTTTTCATTATTATTCTACCTTGTTCTAGGCAAATGTCTTCCAAACGTTGTCTCACCACTTGTTTATACCGATTGTTAAGATCATTATTAAACTGGTCTCTTGTTTGTAGAGTTCCAAGCACCATTAATAATTGCGGAAGCTCTAAGAATTCCGCCGCCTGTCTAATTTCCTGTACGTAAGAAAAGATAAAATTAAGCAATGTTCTTCTATACTAACATGCGATTATGAAATGAATTTTTTTAAGGTCCACTTTTAGATTATTAACTGAAAAAAAAAAATTGATAATGATTTCCATGCATCCATGATCAATGAAATCCTCTATATTTTAATGATTTTTGTATCTAAATATATTTAAATCCTCTACCTAAGTTTTTATATACTTTATGAATCACTATTAATGTATATCAACTTCTGTTATCTAAAATTTGTACGGAGCTTATTCTTTTAGAGGAAACATGCTAAAATGGTGATAAATGTGAGAATGACCTAACAAACTGATTTTAGAAATCTATGAATCGATATTCTTTTCAGCTAAATGTCTATACTCTGCGTGCGTGTAATATATGTGTCCATATTTATGTATGTGTGCTCGTGTCAGCAAACGTATTTCACATTGTACTAACCAGTAGAAGCCCGATAGGAGCTGTCTGAAAGAATAGAGCCGCGTTAGTTACCGTATACCGTATACCGTACCGGTGGCATCGTATTTAATTTTAAACTTACTATTTATAGAAAATATTTCTCTAATAAGAAAATACATATTTACTTTACAACTTTATCTCTGATCAAAAATAGTAAACCTATCTCTGAGTACATACACATTAAAAAAGTCTATTGATATAATTTTCTATTATTCCTACCACTGATCTAATTTCCTAAAAAAGATTAACTATTCTTTTGAAACCTACTGATATAGATTTTCCCATGATTATACTTGTATTATAAAAAGCAAGCGCACAAAATATATTTGAATTATTATGTATATTTATCATATATAAATTATAACTATAATTATAATTATAAAATTTCTTTTTTCTGTGCAATAGTGAGGCCAAAAAGAAGATGGATGTATACAAGTTACTTTATCAATTAAGAAAAGAAATTTAAATGGTCCACGAGTAGTCCGTATAGATAATTTTATCGACGCAACGTACTTGTAAGTCGTGATACCGTTTATCCAAACTGCCTGTATAAATAAACTGCAAGCACTGCTGCATCGCCTGCGATGTAATTAACTTAGACAGCGTCACCACGGTTGTTGGGTGCTGCATTCCGTTTGTGTTTTCAGTCTATAGTTCAATTAAGTGAACACAAAAGAAATAGTAATTAAAGCTTTATCATACGATGGCTAGAGAAATTCTTATGAATTCATTCATGTTGAGCATATAGCTATACTCAATAGTATAGACTTACCAAACAAATACGGATGTTTTGAAAAGCAGGATGATTAAGTTCTCTGGTAGCCCCAGCAGATTTCTTTTGGTTGTCCATCGTGGGCAACACTTGAAAACTTGAACGGCGCTTGAGTTGTTCCCAAACCCTATAATATTATTCATAACTAATTTATTATTCAATAAGTTAAAATTTACACACTATTCAAAAGTGTGGTACCATTAAATTATTTAATATTATTATCATTATTACATTTTTCTGAATAAATAATAAATTAAATATAATTTTGTTACATTTTGTAATAATCACAATTTGTTTGAAATATTAAAATTAATGATACGAGATTTTAAACTTTTAATAATTTTCTGAGCATGTATATTGCAGTTTAAACAGATTTGAACAGATTTGCCAGAAACTCACTTTGCGGGTTTTGATTGATCGATACGAATCAGGCACTCGGTGTCGTCATTGAAGTCGCCGACCGTTGCTTCACCAAATGTACTCACCTTAATAAAAATTAACAAATATAACAAATAAATTAAACAATATACTAAATAATAAAAAAATTAAAAAATAATAAGAATAGAAGAACACCATGCTAGATTCACTGGAACTTCGAGGGGTTTGTTCCTGAACAAGTTCCATAGAGAAAAGGCGATGAAACGCAGGTGATGCAGCAGCTAAAAGACACCTATGAGCTGAAAACGTGCAGTTTCCGGCTATCAAAGTTACATCAGTGTGAACCGGCTTTGTCCACAGCGTTTTCATATTCTCCTCGTAGGTGCTTGGCGCCAGACATACTTCTGGTGGAACAGGTTTTGGTGGACAGAATGGTGCCTGAAATTGGTAATAATCAATATTATAAATAAATGAAGAATTTTTTTATCAAGAATTGCGTGAAAGCTCATATACCTGAAGCAAAGGCCTCTGCACTCTCTTTAAGTTTGTCATCCAAAATCGTTGCTGTCGCCGCGCAATTAAGGCAGCGCGTATCGAGTTCTCAAAGACTTCGTTAACACCGTAATACGTAAAAACACTGGTTTCATAGTAGCAAACACCGAGTTCTCTCGCAACAGCTCGAGCTTGGTCAGGCATTACTAGATCACTCTTCCGCGTAGCCCTGAAAATCATTTACGATTCAACTGAGATATAAATTAATATAAACTCTAAAGGACATTGTCTATAAAACGGATCCTTATATAAGAAAATTAACTAGAAAGGTTGTAAAGAAGGTCCCAAAAGTCACGATGAACTTTGAAGATCCCTAGAGAGTTTCTTATATGTCAAGGCTCGATTAATCTCGTTCATCGTCGAATGTAATATTGAAATAAAACTTTTATTACGTAAGTGCAAATATTCTTTGCTATGCAAGGAATTTGCCCAAACATATCTTTCCGATTAAATATTCTAATTAACTTCTTAGCTTAAATGTTCTCGAGCAACAGCTCAGTACCATTTCAATGTAGTCAATAAGCGAAACTAAACACTTGATACTCCGTATGAGTAATGGCTTTGAGTAATTGAAAAAGGGTAATTCCTCTATGAGAAGAACCGCAAAGGCGGTGTTTGATCGGCAATGGCCCACGGAGCATTCGTGGAATCAATACTTTGACACACTTCCCCGAAGAGGTCGTCGTTGAGGAAGCATTGATGCATTTGAACGAGTTCCATATAAAGTGAAAAATTCGATCCGAGAAGGATGCGTTGCTTCTAAATGTAGAAAGAAAAAATTAGCTATAGTTGGAAAACGATAATATACCTCACGAACGGACTGCGGTCACGGAAATAGCTCAGATACGTTTCATCTCGATACATGTAACGTAGATCGTTCTTGCAGCCAACCAGTAATACTGGAGTCTGCGGGCAGAACCGTCGTATTTCCGGGTACCACATCGCCTTGCAATTCCGCAGGGAAACGGGATTGGTTATGGAGAAGCATAGTAGTACAACGTCTGACCTATATTTATGAAAATCAGCCTTTTAGAATGAATCGTGATGACATGTCTTTTTTCAACAAATTAATAATTAAAGAAAAGGATAAGAACTGTTTAATATAACTAAAAAGCGCACTGATCGTTAAATTGGTTCGGGGAAAATAATGGAGATTTATAAAAAGGAATTTTTAATGCTCATATTTGTTACCTGCCGTACGCAAAACGTCGATCCTTCTCGTGGTCTCCGAACGTATCCCAGAGTCGTAGCGATACATTTACGTTGTCGACTACTTCCCAGGATCGCTCTAAAACCTAGAAAACAAATCTAAATAAATTTCAATGATAATTTTCAGAATAATTGATGGAACATTTGTTGTATTAAAAATAGAAGATATATATTTAATCTTGCTTTATTTCTCAGTAATGAAGATTTGAACACGCAAGTTTTAGGCTCCTGTCGTCAAGCAACCTGTCCAACATCAACGAAGAATTCAGGAACTCTCAGCGTCGATGAAATACGGGATACATTATTACATTTTACATTAATAAGATTAATAAACCGAGAACAACCACCGGCATAGATATTTAACCTCCTTTACATAAATCTACTATCAACAACACTATAAGCTAAAACCTCTGCAATCTCATCTCATGATTAAAGCAAAATTAAACAGTACAATTCTCAAATGATATCCAACGTGATCCTCGTGAACCTCGTGAACTTACGTCCTTATAAATCCTATACTGGTCGATAGCCCAGACAGTGGGCACGTGGGTCGTCAAGAGTTGCGATAGCGACACGTGTTTGTTACAGGCTCTGGCACAGATCAGCCTGGTCTTTCCAACTGCCGTATCGCCGACGACCACACACTTGACCAGTTCCTGATGCGGCTGCTCATTGTCCATCACCGACAATCACCCCTGTTCATCCAATATGCCCTCTCACGTGCCAGGTCGCCCGAACACGCGGGTACCACCGTTGCTACCGTTCCGCCAGTCGAATGGCACAACGTCCACATCCGATCTTTACCGTGAAGGATGGCGCCGCGTTGATCCTCGCGGTCTGTTCGCGTTAGCGCAGCTGAAACTGAACCAAAAATCGTAAGATACGATGGTCAATGGATGCATGCACGCGATGTCCTTGGAAGACTTGTAGAAACGATCTAATTGTTGGAAATTGAAAGGAAAAAATAGTGCCGGCAGAGGGGTAGGGTATGGCTTCACGCGAGAGCTACCTCTGTACCGGTTACATCGCGTGACAGACGGAATTGTGCAATGCACTTTGCACCCTGAGTGATCTTTTATTGCCAGTGGGTTCTTCGCGATTATGTTCTTCGGTGGATATTCTTTTCATTTCTTTAGACCGACTGATTTTTTGTAGAAACGAGCTTATACTTCATGAAATGGACAAGGAAAGAGAGATTTTCATACATGCTAATGCAAAAGTAGCGCAAAGCGAAATTTAAAATTCGAACAAACCACTTTGCGATGGCTTTTTAATTCAAAAGTAGCCGCTGATAACGATGCATACACGTGCAAACGTGAAGTTGTTCAGTCACGTAGACGTGGATATTTTAAGCTTACGTGCAACATTCAGACGTCCAGGCACCGTGTATATACATGTATATGCAGAATGCCTATTGATTTGACCCCGTAAGCGCCTCCTCTATATTTAGTATCGAACGTTCGCAACTTCAGCTTCAAGCCCGCCTGTCACCTTAACCCTGAACGAACCCATGGACAAAGGGGTTTGTACGTTCACCACGAGTTTGAACCACTGGATGACACCGTCGTTGATCGTGTCACGCTCTTTTAACCGAACTTCGAACCTTCGTTTGGTCCGGTTTGCACCGATTTTCACCGAAATTTACCGGTGTGTATTTATAACTGGCACGAAAGCCAGATATTCTCAAGACAATTTGTGACGTTCAGCTGGATATAGATGGATTAATCGGAATGTCGAAACGTTGGGCTTGATTCGTCACGAAATGCTTGAATAGATTAATCTTCGGTTTCCTTGATTACGTTTAAGAGGTACTCTTAGCCTCAAGAACTGCAAAATCAAATTCTTTTTAAATTATTTTATTTTCGATATCTAATATCTTATTTATATCAATATCAATGCATACTAACTAGAATCTTTAATTAAAGATTCGCTTAAAACCGATATATCATTATTAGCAAATTGAACGAGTGACAGTCTACCCTCGCTATTAACGATGAATAAATCTGCTTTGCTTTCCTATTACCACTCCTAAATTTATGCTTTATATTTCAACTCAATGCAGATCCAAATCTACATAAAACTTGCATTAAAAAAATAGGAAGATTGCATCTACCATCCGAATAATTATCGTCAAAATTAAATGAAAGTCTGACAGGTGTGACAGTCGCGTGACATGGGAAACAACGTTGTCTCGTCCCAGGCCAAGCTATAAAACGGTATTTCAAGCGGACACGTCGATAACCGGTGCTAGGTGACAACGTCTATACGTGTATGCAGAACAATCAGAGTGAGTCACGACGCGAAAATCGAAGCTCTGACCCGTTCGATACATTGGCCCGTGCTGTGCGCCGCTTCCTTCGAGGACTGACTCTGTGAATGAATCCAATCCGACAATAAGAATCCACCTATCAATTGGCGTCGAAGAATTGATCGTTTGATGGTCAAAGGAGCATTCGTTCACGTAGACCTCGGAAATCAACCCAATGTCTACTGTCAAATCTTAAAAAGAATCTTTGTAGTAGGTTGCTGCATATGAGATAACCAATTTTACAAATGTAGCAAGTTTGTCGAACTCTAGTAAATTGTTTATACGAAATTGAATTTGATACAAGGATATCAAAAGTAGATATGAAATCATAAAGATGGAAAGTTTTATCAAAAATTGAGCCATTTCATCCTCAACAATTTGAATAATCTTTAATCCGAATCTGGATATCGGTCTGACTTAGATTCACTTTAAAGAAAAATGAACTTACTAGAAAAACGTGTAAAACGCGTGAGAATATTTTGAAAGCAACGACGGATCGACGGTGTCTTGAAGTATTTTTGTACAACTATCAGACGTTAACCGAGTCCTACCGTTGGAAAACTTTCCATCAAACTTTTTCTATCATGGAAGAGGCAGAAGAAAAGGAGATCGAGTTTAGAAAAGCCGAGCTACTCAATACTTGTACGGTTGTAAATCACACGATTACTTATGCATCGATAATTAAGTGTCGTTTCTTCTGTCACAATACGCGTCGTAAGTTGTCGTTGACTTCTTGCAAGGTCTTATCGATCTGCGATGGGTCATGATTACGTGGCACACGAAGATTGCCACTATTTGCAGTGAATTACCGGCCGGAAACGATCAACGATTTGGAGGGAGAAGAGGATGTCCGATGGCGCTGCACTTGAACTTATCGTGCGATCGTTAACGTGACCTAGAAGTAAATGCAGTGAAACGTGAATTTTTCCAGACATTTTGACCATTTGCCAAACGATGATGGTTTGAATACCAATTTTCTGGTGATAGGTTATACGAAAACACGAATGGAGATTCTCTTCGAAGATTACTTAGACTTTTATATGATTCAATTGTTTACGCTTCTTCTCATCTGAAAATATTAAAATCAAGAGATATCAATAACTTCTACATATGTATTATTGTATTGGACAATGAAATTAAATTATTTACTCCTGAATAAAATTGAGGCTGAGTGTACGTGAGAGAACATGTCAACGAATTTTCCGCCATGTTGATCACTTTCAGCTTCTTCTTAGATTTAGATTTACTTCTTTACAAATTTCAGAAGTTTTAAATTAAATCATTTTGTTGTTACTTTATCCGTCATTTTGTACTACGATATGAAACTAGTAAATTAAGTTTTCTCTTTATTAAAAAAAGTATTACTTGAGAGTATCCACAAGTGTCAATAAAAGTAACTCAAAAAATTCGACGCTTACATCTTTCTATGTTCCTTCATACTTATTCCTCAATCAATTAGATCTTTAACTTCTTATCATTCTCATTTGGAATCCGTTTATTAGACTCATTAGTTCACAAACATTGGTATTCTACTCGTTTTCGTTTCATTTCAGCAGGACACGACGAGGAGCACTTCGGTTATTACGCAGCGGCTTTGAATGAAACTTCGTAACTAGGTCGAGGCTCGGATGGTATCAGAAAATGATTTCGTCAGAAAAGTATTTAAACTCTCGATACTTGGAAAAATCGATAATTCCTTTTTTCCCGTAGATCTAAGACAGAGTCGCCATAGGTTGTTATTTTAAGAGTTATAAAAATTGTACAGCGGCGACCTCTCGAATTAATGTTTTAAAGAGGCGTAAATGATGCGACGGTAATTGCGTTTCGCTCGTGGGTAAGCAAGCAGCGCAGAAGAAACAAACAAATTTTGTTTTATATCTCTCATCTGGTACTATGATTCATTTTAATTCATTGATATTTTTTATACATTTGTCTAATTTTTTACAATCCAGTAACGATTTCCAACATTTTTTTAAAACCCATTATATATATATTTACCTTTCAAAAACAGTCAAACAAACAATTTGCGAAATAACCTACCATTATAATAATTACACTAATTTTCGTATAAAACGAGCAATTTTATCGATACCCAGTAGCTAAATTGCTTAAAAGTAAACCCCAAGATGACGTGCATAAGTTATTGCGTGTAGAAGGTCCACTGACGCATTGCAGAAGAACAAATTGTCGTGAGGTCAGCAAGACAAACGAAAAAAAGAAACGTAAAGCGCAAAGAAAGAAGGAGAAAAAAGAGAAAAATGGCGCATTTCAACCGACGGAGGAACATTCGTCCCTGCCTGGCTGGTAAATCAATTTCGTCGAAGGACGATCCAAGAGTCCGAGAATTGCGGCGGGGTCAACGAGCCGCGCAGCGGCCGCATTAATTAAGTAAACGCTGCTCCTATTGCCGACCTCTTTCAGCGGCTAATCGCTTTCGACGCTCGCGCGATTACGTTCGCAACTCTTCTACCATTTTCATGCTGAAATATTCAGAAATTTTATTTCCAAATAATGGATTGATTTGACTAATTAAACAATAATCAATTAATAATTCAAGCATTTCGTAGTATACGAAACATTGTTGGCCCGAATTAATCGATGGAAGTAATATTTTTATTACATGAATGAAAGTATTCCCTGCGCTATTTAAGTAAAATAGATACCGAGGGAGGAATATAATTGCTCACATCTCTATCGACAGGGAGCGTGTTAATCGAAGTTATTCGCTATAGGTGGCCCCATCAGCTGTTGACGCACAGCGTAGGATTTCTATAAACATTTGTTTGGAGAACATAACATCAAGATTGACACGCAGTTCTTTCATACGAAAGAATGAAATTGCATAAAGACAAAATCTACGAGTGATCGCTTCGAATAACATATTACCCCAGGGACATAAGCTGCACGCAGTGTAGTCTCTTACATAAGTTACAGCAGAGGTTAGACAGAGAAAAAGTATAGAGAGCACGATCGACTGATACAAATAGCTAATATGTAATGATGTTTTTGTACGGACGCCGGTTTTCCTCATAAAACCAAGTGCTTGTAAATGATCATCTTAAAACTTTTATAAATAACTGAACGACGATAGAGTGATGCGCCGGCTGAATGCGTCTGACGTCGTTTATATGCGTGTCCTGCGTCATTACGATGTTCAAGTTTAAATTGTTTCACTTACCAAGTTAGAAGGTGGTTGATTTATTTGACAAACGATTCTTGAACCTGGCAGTATTCTTTTTACTCTTTCGTTTTCTTACAGCACTCACTCGGGTTCAATACGAAGACATGGACGATCACTACCCAATTAATACGAATTTTTAACACCGGTTTCTTAGAACACGTTGAAAGGCGAAAAAACACACGAGACTTTCGAAATACGAGCAAAGCTGTTTGCCCGAATTTTTATATCTGCAGCGTACTAAGTACGTAAACAAAACGAATCCCATAAATGCACGAAATCAAATCTATTCACTCGCACTATGATATTCAGTCGAACAGTGTCATCGTTCGCGGAAGACGAGTTCATAAATTCGCATTTCACGATGTTCACGCGACTTTGTAACAGACGAAAAATCCAGCCGAACGAAACGATAAAAGTGAGGTTACGTAGATCGCAGTTTGATGACAGGAGCTTAATCGAGACGCAGTCAACTAGTCGACTTTCACCGCAGATTTCTCTCCTTTCCTCCTATCTCTATCGTCTTTCAGATCGTGACAATGGACTAGAAGCTGCAGCGACACGCTGCACACCCAGGACGCACCACGCAAGTTCCAGCTGACGTCCTGGCGAATCGAAGAAGTGGGGAGGAAATGAAGCAGCCGAGCATAGTGGACAGCTCTCATGGATTTAGATCGGTCCTCGTCGTTCGACGGCCATCACGTATACCACTTGTTTCGATATTGACAATTGGTTGAACAGTTTGTGATAATGACTTCGTTTTTTTAAATATAATATCTTGCAACTTCATTAGATTTTCTTTTGTCTTAGGATGATCATAGAGATTGGAACATCGTGAAATTCTAATGGAAAAGAGAACGGGATTAAATTTTGGTATTATCTGCAGCCCTTTGTCTACTAGTGGCGCCTACGTGCGCCAAAATTCAGCGCTTAAGGCTAAAGGTAATTGCTCGCTGGGTACTAGGAATTTCTGTAGGTACTCTACCTTTCAATAGTAAGCGAACGAAGAATGGTTATAACGCTTCTCTGCTATTTATTTCATATTTCAGTATCATTGAGTCAAGTATACAGTATGAAGTATTCAAGGAAAGAGTATATAACAACACAGTACAGTCATGTTTATAATATACTTCTGCAGCGAGAATTGTTTTTATTTGTTTCGATTTGAAAAATTATGTTAAAAATAAAAACATAAATTAACTCAATTCATTCAGAATAAATGTATAAACTTTTCACTCTTTTCTAATTTCTTTTTTTTTTCTTTTTGGAAATGGAATAGTATTGAAACCAGAAGAGAAGACTATACACAACGAATAAACGATAGCTTTTGTATATTCAAATCACGGACGCGAAACTAGATCACGTTAAGTCACCTAGAAATGCGTCTCGTCGTCCCGACAACACACGTGTGCTCGGCTAGGAGTTCACGAGCAACTCCATCGTCAACGACAAACTCGCTGTGGCCCTCCGAACACCACGGATCAACCGGAGGAAGAGGGAATCAGAGCACCACAGGAAGGGGGAATCAGTGAGACAGAAAAGGAGGAGAATATGGATTTTTGCAGAAGTTTGAGTGAGAGAAAATAACTAGCAGTCGACCAACCACGCGACACTGAATGAACTCGTCTCTGACCCCGACTCGTTCCCAAGCCACTACCACCTCAGTCTGCCACCCTATCACCCCTTCTTTCGTTTAGTAATGCCAGTTTTATCGTGAGATTTTTAGGTGTGCACAATAATTTAAGTTATAACAGTTAAAACTCAATTATAATCATTAAGAAATTATGGCGAATTAAATTACAACATCTACAATTTGCTTTAATTGGACGTTGCCTTTAGTACACTCAGAATTTATTTTTCTTTTATGTTCACATATGTTTAACTTTTACTTGATCTTGCCTTTGAATTCTACATATCCTGGCATTCTAAATAATTTAATTCTGCTTTAAAGAAACTGTTCTTAAGTAACACGATTCTTTCAAACCTTGAATTCTACATGATGTGAACTATCTCCCACGAAACGGTGTCTCTATCACAAATTAACCACATCTCTAACCTGTGCTCTTTTTCTATCTTTTTGCCATCAGCCTAACTGTGTCAAGTACAAAGAACCGACAGAATTATCTTTCCCGTTCCTTGAATAGCATGTACCTTCGAATCTAAACTAGATATTAAAGAGTTAGTCGTTTCGATTGCAGATTAGAGGCTTTGGGGAATGTCTATCTTTGATCATCGAGATCGTAGGACTTCGATAAGGGGATATCAGACTGTGGGTTACGCAAAACAGAAGTCGAGACGAGGAAATAAAGCGAGTCAGGACGGTTGGCGATGCCGCGTTTACGCGCATGCCAGCCTCGCCGGTGACGTCAGGGGGCGAAAAATCAATCCACCCTGTACAGTGCGGCAGGACAGGGACGTTGTATATCTGGCCACCACGGTCACCGTCATTGAATTAGCCGAATTAATTGTACTTTGCCTAATCGATTGCCCTTGGGCCAATTTTCTGTTTTAGAATTCCAACGATCGCCGATATTCTGAAAATCTTTATGAAAATTCGGATGTATTTTCAGAAAGAAGAAAATGAAGGTATAACGGACTATTGGATATATGGTTTCTTTAGAGAGTGTGGATTTTAATACGGAGAGGGTGGCTGAGGTTGCTTGAACTAGAAAAGGGAGAGAAAGAAGTGGATGACCTAGTTGTTACGTGACACGATGTGACGAGAAGTCTCGCAAGAAACTTGCATGAAGGATTGCAGTAGTATTATAGTCTGTGTTCGTAAATTCGTTTATGAAACTCCTAGAATGAAATTGAACGAGAGTCCAGGAAGTATAGCTACATTATATACTAAGCTATAAATGATCTCGAGTAGAATTGAATCCACATAAGTATGTAGTACTGTAATATTGAAATTACCTTGGAGACTATGATTGGACATAGATCTTCGAAACTATCACACTGAAATTACTTTGAAACTAATGATTTGAAAATATAACATTACAATTATTTTAAGAAACAATGTCGAAATGTATATCGATAGGAAACGTATTATTTCAAAATACAATTTTGTTTTTGAGTAATTCAAGACAGTTCTAAGTATAAGAAAAGTTGGATTAAAAAGACAATAAAAATGATACAGGTAAAGTTTTCATATCGTGAAACGTTTTGTTACGCAATCCATTCAAGCAGTACTGTTTAATCAATTAATTAATTGTCCGTTGCAGCTCGTTAAGACTACACACGCCCGTGTAATTGTAATAATGCTTATGTAATTCGGGACGCTATTTCGAAAACTCCGGACATAGAACGTTTCTTCATAATACACAAATGGATTCCAGATTGCACGATATACGAGCTGAGAAACGCAGGAATATATATTGCAGAAATCTATCAACCGCAAAATGGTTCATTCCATCTCAATTGTGATACACCTTTTGCGTAGTAATTGAATTGAAATGCTGACGTCGAACGCCTCAATGACCAATGACTTCGAGTTAGCGTGTCTCCTTATATCGTTTAATAAATTTCATATTTTCTTCTGGGAATTATAAAAGAAAAATTTTACAATAAAGCAAAGGTACATATTCGTAAACGTGATAGTATATCGTTGTTAACATCGTTGAAAGCGATTAGAAGATTTCTCAATTAAAGTTAAGGAACTACAGTTGAATCTGAAGTATGAGATTCAGTAATTATTTCTACATCTTAAAAGTTTCAGATACGTATAGTTACATTTTCAACATTTTCTATATTTTTTACACTTATTATATTCGTTATATTTTCAATCGCTCACCTTTTATCCGCGTTTGCGACTTATTCCCACTATCGATTCCGGAAAAACACTCTGCTTTCTGCGTTCGTCGTGAACGACACTGCACCTTCGCATGATAATTGATAACAACTGTTTTTCTTTCACGACGACTATAATCGTGGAACGC
Organism: Eufriesea mexicana; assembly: GCF_001483705.2. Classification (NCBI taxonomy): domain Eukaryota; kingdom Metazoa; phylum Arthropoda; class Insecta; order Hymenoptera; family Apidae; genus Eufriesea; species Eufriesea mexicana. Next base: position 633,840 of record NW_016908917.1, read on the forward strand.
GTATTCGAAGCCTGACGCGATCGCGGCTTAGCTACGAGCATACAACCCGCAAGATTGCAGCCGAAAGGGATTTCTGCATTGCTGTTGTCCCGTGCCTCGGCTTGGACCACTATTAGCTCATCAAGTCTGTTAAACGAACACGAAAGAAGACACAGATGACAAACGAGGCAGTCTTAAGTGTCTAGAGCTATTCGTGCGATTGTAAAGTAACAGTTTAAATCGTGTATAGACTCATGAGCGCAACAACTTGGTGCACGTTGCAACGCATTAATATCTATCTGTCCATGTATTAGATCGAGCGTATTCATTTTGCAATTTAATTTGTTTCGCAATTGATAATTTGATTCGATATTCATTAAGTAATTATTTATTCATGTCTAAGTTTTCCAAACCTTTTCAGTAAATCTAAAACGATTACGTATAATTCTTTTTGGCACGGTTTTTGCTGCAAGTCCTATTTAAATTTGGCTCATCGTGTTGAAAATACGTGTCAGTGTGATTGTAGTTTCGTACGTTTTTGTTGCAAATAGTATCGAATAGCCTGGTGTGTATGAAGCACTTGCATTTTGCTGGCAATCTCTATTCTACGTTGGGCTACTTTCTAAAATATTTGCAGCAACATTACTGCCGTTCATAGTAATACATGCCACTTTGTAGTTGGCAATGTTTAACTTTCTGACAGTTTGAGATCTTATAGAAGAATTTCATATATTTTAAGTGCTAATAAAAAACTGTACTTTTAACAATTTTCTGAAAACTTTAGCATTTACTTCGCCTCCTCAAAAATAGAGCAGTGCATCTTTGAAAAGAGATAAATAAGGGGTATTTTTGTAAACAAATGGTTTATTGTTAATACTGTATACTCATTACAAAGTAGCAAAATAGTATATCTTCAGTATGATAAAATCGTCAGATTAATCGATGTTAGCTTCTATTCGAACAACAATGTACCCACTGGATTGTAGTCTACAGTTTTGAAGCGTTCAGTGGCGCTATCTAGGGCAGAATTCTCAAAACGTTATTACAATGTCCAAAGATTGAACGAGTTTCAAACCGCTCGCGTAAGCGTACAAAAACAATCTCAATTGCGATACAAAATTACATTAGAAATGAAGAGTAGGGACGTGTTTCTTGCACCAGAATGTACACAGAGGCCAGTACTATATACCAATGACATTTGGTAAAAGACAGGTATACCTTCCATCGCTTAGCTTTTTTAGCTAGTGTTAGCTAGTTTTGCTGGTTTTAGAGAGATTTATAAATTATTATTTTTATCGTTAATAACAAATTAATATTGTTAATAACAAATTATTTGCAACGAAAATTTATAGTAAAAGTGAAAAAATTAATAAATTATTGACTAATACTTAAATTTATGAACGTATTTGTGTTAAAATATACCGATAATTTGCAAAAAGTTTATAAATTATTGTACTTAATGTTAATAACAAATTAATATTGTTAGTAACAAATTGTCCGCAACGTAGATTTATAATAAAAGTGCAAAAATTAATAAATTATTGGCTATTAAAGCGGAAGAATAATAAATAATGGAATCGATAAAATTCGAAAGTTTGAGATCGGGGTGGGGAGCTTGGCCGATCAGCGGCTATATAAGGAGCGATATAGGGTGGTCGGCGGGCTGGGTCTCATCTGGAATCAATACGAGGGTCTGTCGGCCTTAGTCGTCCTGGGCACCAGCGTGTGCACGACCGGGGTATGGGCCCTGTAGCCGTGACACTGCATATGGGCCTACGGTCAGATCCCATGGGATAATTAATTTCTCCTCGATGTGGCAGGGGCCTGTGTGACCGGCTACAGGGCCTCGCTAGGGACCCTCGGCTTGATTTTGGATGTTTCTCTAGTTCGTCGACTGCTCTCGGTCGCGAGTAAGTCATGGCAGGGTCTGTGGGGGCAGGATGGGCTAGGTTCGATCGGGAGGGTGCCGAGGCATGAAGTTGTCTTGTACACGAGAGTACGTCTCGTACGCTAGTCGGTCTTTCGAATAATCGCGAACTCGTTCGAGCGCGTCGCGATTTTCTATTTGCTCGCGTGTTTGATATTTCATTTCCTATTTTTATGGAAACTTGAAAATATCTTAGCCTTGCGACAGTAAAGTTTTAATATACCGAATCGAAGTTCCCTTTGTAAGACACGATATTTAATACAGTGTCTGTAGAGTCACTTTAATTTCTTTCGCTCCAAGTTAGATTAGAGTATCTTTGATATAGACAGCGCCAGTAGGTTGCGTCACTAGGGCGCATGTCTGGGTCTCGATGCGTAGCCACCTCCACGTGGTGAAACCTGGTAATTGGTATCGTTTTCCAGAGACAAATCTTTGGGATACTATACCAAGCTAAGAGCTACGCACAAAGTTTAAAATATTTCCTATCTTTTGTAAATTTTCGATGTTTCAGTTAAGCATTTGATGATTTTTGAGGCTGCGAGAGGTAAGTGGACAGAATTCTTGGCAATGACGTCATTCAAATACAGTTATAGTTCATAAAAATGTATAAATAATCCAATTTCTTATTAATAATAAATTGTTTATGGCATAAATTTATAACACAAGAAAAGAATTAATTCATTGGTTATTACTTGAACAATATCATACTAATGTTTAAATGTACCTATAATTTGCAAAAGTGTAAAAATTATTACACTTATTTCTAATAATAAATTAGTCACAACGTAAATTTATAATACAAGTGGAAAAATTACTAAATTATAGGCTATTACTAGTATATATAACGTATTTGCGTGAAAATGTATTTATAATTAGCAAAAAGTTAATAAATTACTACATTTATTGTTAATAACAAATATTCTGCAACGTACATTAACGATAAATGTAAAAAGAATTAATAAATTATAAGCTACTACTTAAACAAGCAACGTATTTGTACTAAAATGTATTCGTAATTTACAAAAAGTTAATAAATTAATAAATTTATTGTTAATAGCACATTAAAATTGTTGATAACAAATAGTTTGTAACGTATATTAACGATAAAAGTCAGAAAAGTTAATAAATTATCAGCTACTACTTAAACAAACAACGTATTCGTGTTAAAATGTATTAATAACTTACAAAAGGTTAATAAATTAATAAATTTATTGTCAATAGCAAATTAAAATTGTTGTTAACAAATAGTTTGTAACGTATATTAACGATAAAAGTCAAAAAAGTTAATAAATTATTAGTTATTACAGCGGAAATGTAACTTTTAAAGGAATCGGTAAAGTTCGGAAATTTTCGCCGATCTTCGGTCGGCCGCTGCTATATAAGGGGCCCGCGTGCAGGCTCGAGCCAGTTGTCGCTTCGACTTCGGAGGGTCCGCGTTAATATTTTTCTTTCAGGTACTAATTATTTTTTGTTTCAGCTTTTAATTATCTTTCTTCTTTCAGATTCTATTTCTTTTATTCTAGATTTCATTGTTTGTGCATTCGAATATTTTGTACAATATTCGAATGCTTCGTCGTTGGTTTATTTGTATATCATCGTTGGCTTGATCAATGGCTATTCAATGGCCATTGTCTACTCTCTTGAATAATTTAATAATAATTCCTTCTTTCAGGTACTAATTATTTTTTGTTTCAGGTTTTAATTATCTTTCTTCTTTCAGATATTATTTCTTTCATTCTAGTTTTCATTGTTTGTGCATTCGAGTATTTCGTACAATATTCGAATGCTTCGTCGTTGGTTTATTTGTATTGTATATCATCGTTGGCTAGATCAATGGCTATTCAGTGGCCATTGTCCACTCTCTTAAATAATTTAACAATAATTTCTTCTTGCAGATTTTATTTTTTTCATTCTATGTGTCTTTGTTTCAGCATTCGAGTATTTCGTATAATATTCGAATGCTTCGTCGTTGGTTTACTTATGTCTCATCGTTGGCTAAATCTTTCCTTTCACAAATTTTACGACTTCCGTTCGATTTGTTTTCGTTAGAGCGTTCGAGTATTTCGTATAATACTCGAGCGCTTCCTCGTTGGTATGTTTATATCTCACCGTTGGAATGTTTCTGTCTCGTAGTTATGTTGCTCAGGTCTCGTCGTTGGCTTGCTCGTTCCATTTGGTTATTATCCTTGATGGTTTCCTCGTACTAATCCCTTTCCTTTCAGCTACATATTAACAATAATATATTCTGTTTTAGCTTTTAGGTTTCTCAAGATTCTGTTTGCGACACATCAATGAACGATGCGTGCGTTTACTTTTAAGTAATCATAAGATAGATCCATAGACTAAGTATCATGTGCGCGCTATCTGTACAAAGGTAAGCTACCTAACTTGGAGCGAAATTTATAAATTCTCTATCATTTTCTTATCCCCCTCGTTTAGCAAATAGAACATAATTGTTCTCGCGATAATCGCGATCGTTCGTAAGTACCGACTAGCCTACGCGACGTGCTCTCGTGTACTGGATAAGTACATGCTTCGTAAGTCATCCTCACGACTCGTCTCCGACACTCATTCCCAGTCACTGTCAATCTCGTCATGCATCGGGTTCCAGGGTGACCCCCTCGAATCAGTGCGTCTTCTGACCTCGACCGGGCGGTCCGCTGCCTAAGTCGTACGCGACTTGGGCTCGGGCACATGCTGGCTGACGGACTAGTACCATCTACGGTTAGACCACAGGGATGATTAAGTTCTACCCCGTGTGGCTGGGATGCGAAGTGTCTGTCTTGGCCGGCAACCGCCCAGCTGGGCCCTCCTGTTGACACTAGAAGTTTCATTGGTTCAGGGACTATCCTTGGTCCACGTGTAAGTCTTGGCGAGTGCGGCAGTGACTGCAATTGAGCTAAGCCCGATCGGGAGGGTGCCGAGGTATGAAGTTATCTCTGTACATGGGAGTACATCACCTAGGCTAGTCGGTCTTTCGAATAATGGCGAACTCGTTCGGGCGCGTCGCGATTTTCTATTAGCTTGCGTATCTGATATTTCATTCCCTATTTTTATGGGAACTTGAAAATATCTTAGCGTTGCGACAGTAGAGTTTAAGTATACCGAACCGAAACCCCTTTTGTAAGACACGAAATATAATAAAGTGTCAGTAGAGTCATTTTAACTTAATTCGCTCCAAGTTAGATTAGGGTACCTTTGATACAGGTAGTGCCAGCAGGCTGCGCCACTAGGGCGCATGTCGGGTCTCGATGCGTAGCCACCTCCTCGTGGTGAGACCTGGTAATTGGTATCGTTTTCCTTTGGGAAACGATATCAAGCTAAGAGCTACGCACAAAGTATAACATATGTCCCATCTCTTGTGAATTTTCACTGATCCCTTTGGAATTTGAAAATAGAGAGTGGGCAATATCTGTTTAAAAGATATTTAAATGAAGAGGAATTAAGCTAACAAGGAGAGTGCAAGTGCTTCGGGTCACCGATTTATTGATACTCTGCAGGTTTGTAGATATCGTCATGTAGTTTAAGAAAATATATCATTATAGCGGCAACTACTCAATAGTTTTTGAGATATTTACGATTAAAGTTTCATTACTTTCGTAATTACAGATTTATTTCCATCATTTTACGAGTGCAGTCGTGGCCTAAAAGCGATAGATGAATATTCCTGTGGTAATGGACCGTGGTTCGATTCTCGTCCCATAGTTGGTAGTTTTTTAATCTATTTTTAATTGTGTTCATTTTTCGTCTATGAAAAAATTGTAAATAAAATTTCTTAACAAAATAATTTATTTTTTACGCTTTCTTATGCTAGTGTATATTTATTACAAAATAATAAGAATATTATGCAAGAAAAATACTTTTCTATAGCAATCTTATTTACTACAGGAAATACAAAACCTATCGCTCATGTAAGTATTAATTATTAAATTAAACATCCTATAAGAATGTTGCCTATAATTCCAACTTTGCTGTGCAGCTATAAATTTTCATGAATTAATTACAAAAACTTGGCAATTTATTAATTTTCTACTGTCGAATTGATTTCTAGTATCCAGTTCGAATACAAATTTTACCGCCTGCTATCAGCGCCATCTATGATTTTGGAATAGTTTCTCAAATAGTTTACTAACTCTGATTACGTGTACCTAATATATTTTAATTTATTTTAATAAATAAAAACATAAAGTTTTCTACATTCTTTAAGAAATTCAGCCGAAACAGCGGTTTTAATTAGACAAACAGCATTCATTCCTTTAACTGGCAGACGATAAATATGCAAAGGTCCGCCTTTACAACGTAATAATAAAGTTTCATAAATTAACCACAGAAATTGAGCGATTTATTAATTTTTCTCCAAATGAACAGGAGAGTGCATGGAAAATGAGAAAATATTGCAAACAAACGTCGGAAGCATTGTTGTGTCCATGCAAGTGTGCCTACATCACGAAAAGAATGTAAGTATTTGTATTAACATAACCTTAACATAACATAATATAACTCAGTTGTAAACACATGGTGTAAGATATAAAGCATTGCTTTTCCATCTTTCATTAGTGATAGCAGAGCTCGGTTGTCAGGAGACAATATTCTATTGAAGTAAACAGGCACGTGCAACAATAGAAAAATATTGGACTCATG
>NW_016908918.1:0-29113 GCF_001483705.2 Eufriesea mexicana
ATCAGTGCATAGCACATGAGTCAAAGCTAACCTCTAATAACACACCAAACGTAACTTACCCATTCGCAACGTAACTCAGCCTAATGTACCGAGACCACTACACCTGGCCTCCGCGTGGCTAAGCAGAATACATTACAGCTCCGTAGAGCGCAGTCATGAGCAGAATAGCAGCGTATAGCAAAAAAGTTAAACAGCACCTATCCTAGCCTAACCTAGCCAAGCGTTACTTAACACAACCTATCGTGCCACGACCGCCACTGCTGGCCTGTCCAGAGTCGAGTAGAGTGCAGTAGTGCAACGAAGATCGCAGAAACAGTGTATAGCGCAAATTCAAAGTTACCCTGTCCCTAACTAACCTAACGTAACACAACGGAACGCAACTTTACACAACCTAACATGCCTAGAACACTATTGCCGGCCTACGTAGCGCCAAGCAGCACATATAAGAGGAGAGTGGGGCGCAGAAGTCAATAGGAAGGCAGTGTACAGCAGAAAGGTGAAAGCAACCCAATCATATCCCATGCTATCATAACCTAACCGAACGCTACTTAGCCGAACCTCACGTGCCGCGGCCACTGTTTCTGGACTCCCCAGTGCAAGGCGCGGCATATTAGGGCACAGTAGAGCCGAGAAATCCACCGAATAGCACTGCATGGCGCAAAGGTCATAGCTATCCTGTCCCAAACAGAACAATCGTAACATTGCCAAACGTAACCAAACTCAAACAAATGTGCCGCTACCTTTACTGCCGGCTTCCCCAGAGCCAAGCGGACTATACTAGAGCTCAGTAGAACGCAGAAACGCTCCGGGTAGCAGTGCATAGCACAAAATTCAAAGTGATCTTAACCAAACCAGGCCTAACAAATCCTAAACAAACGTAGAATAACCAATCCTATCGTGCCACGGCCGCTACTGTTGGACTGCCCAGATTCGAGCGGAGTATAATGGAGCAATGAAGAGTGGAGGAATCCACCGAATAGCAATGTATAGCACAATAGTCGAAGCTACCATCTCCTAACATAACCCATCGTAATATTGCCAAACGTAGCATAAGAAAACCTATCGCATCACGACGACTATTACAGCCCACCCCAGAGTCGGGCAGAGTATGCTAGAGCAATGTAAAGCGTATAAATCCACCGATTACCAGTGTGCAGCACAAAGGCCAAGGATAACCCGACCAAACCTAACCAAACCTAACTTAACCGTTCGTAACATAACACAACCTAACATGCCGTTGCCACTATTGCTGGCGTTCACAGAGACGAGCATAATACGAAAGATCGCAGTAGGTTCCGGATGTCTATAGGATAGTTGTGTTGAGCAAAATAGTCAAAGCTATCTTAACCTAACCCAACCTCACCAAACCTAACCATACAGAACCTTACTCAACCTAACCAGCCGCGACCAGAATTTCTGGCCTCCACAGATTCAAGCAGAGCATATTAGAGGAGAGTAGAGCGCAGGAATTTAGAGAATCGCAGTGTATAGCAGAAAACTCGAAGCTATCCCAACCTAACCAAAGCTAAGGTAACATAACCAAACGTATCATACCCCAACATACTGTGCCGGGACCACTATTACTGGCTTGCCCAGAGCCGAGCAGAACATACCAGAGCTTAGTAGAGCGCGGAATTCTACCGCATTACAGTGTAAAGGACAGGAGTCAAAGATATCCTAACCGAGCTCAAACAAAGCTAACCTAACCAAACGCAACCTATCTCAACCTAACGAGCCGCGGCTACTAATTCTGGCTTCCCCCGAGCGAAACATAGCATATTAGATGACAGTAGTGCGCAGAAATCCGCCGAAGGGCAGTTTATAGCACAAAAGTCAAAGTTATCCTGGCCTAACCTAACCAAGCATGCCATAACCAAACGTAGAATAACCCAATCTGACGTGCCTAGACCACTGTAGCTGACATTCACAGATCCAATCAGAACATACCAGAGCACAGTAGAGCGCAGAAATGGGCCGCACTGCAGTCTGAAGGACAAATGACAAAGATACACTAACACAGCCTGGCCTAACCCAACATAACACTGCGTAGCCGGACACAACATAACACGCTGATACCACTATTGCTATCTTTCCCAGAACCGGTCTGATCATTTTAGAGCACATTAGAATGCAGGTATCCGCCGAATGGCGGTGCATAGCACAAAGGTCACAGCAATCATCTCCTAAACTAACCAATTGTAACCTAACCGAACGTAACATAGTTCAACCTAGCGAGCAGAGACCACTGTTGCTGGTTTTCCCATAGCCAAGCAGGGCGCATAAGAGCACAGTAGAGCACGGTAATCGGACCAATAGCAGTGTATAGCGCAAAAGTGGAAACCGTCATAACCAAGCCTTGCCCATCATATCCTAACCAAGCGTATCATAACACAACCCAACGTGACGCAAACACAATTGCTGGACACCTCAGAGTCGAATAGAGTTTAGGAGAGCAATGTAGAGCGCAGAAATCCACCGAATAGCAGTATATGGCATAAAAGTCAAAGTTGCCCTGTCCTAACCTAACCAAACGTAAGATGACCAAACGCAACCGATTACAATCTAGCGTGCCTAGACCACTATTGCTGGCCTACCCATCGCCAAGCAGAGCATATTCGAGAAGAGTAGAGCGCTGAATCCCATATAATGGCAGTATATGGCAGAAAAGTCGAAGCCATCGCAACATGACCCAAACCAACCTGTATATACCAAACGTAACCTAACACGGTTTAACGTGCCTGGCCACTATTACTGGCCATCCTAGAATCGAGCAGAGCATATTGGAGCACACCGAAGCGCAGTGGTCCAACGAATGGCAGTGTAAGGCACAAAAGTCGAAGCGATCCTCTCCTAACCCCACCAATGGTAACACAACCAAACGTAACCTAACTCAACCTAACCTGCAGCGATCCCTACTGCTGGCCTCCCCAGTGCCGAACAGAGTATAATAGAGCTCAGTCGAGCGCAAAAATACAGCGAATAGCGGAGTAAGCCAAGATAGTCGAAGCCATCAAAACCTAACCCGAAGGAACTTAACCTAACAAACCATAACCAGCATTTTGCGGCACCGTATGGCGCAGAAGCTTAACGAATAGCATTATAAGGTACAAAAGTCAATGCTATCTTCTCCTACCCTATCCAAAGGTAACATAAGCAAACGTAGCCAAAATCAAGCTAACGTGCCCGGATCACGGTTACTTACCTCCCCAGAACCGTGCACAGTATAAAAGGGCAATGTAGAGCGCAGAAATCCACCGAATAGTAGTGTGCAACGCGAAAGTCACAGAAATCCTAGCAGAACCTCCATAACCTAACCTAACGAAACGTAAACTTACTCAACCTAACGCACCGAGACCATTATTACTGGCCACCCTGAGTCAAGTAGAGCATATTAGAGCACATTAGAGCGCAGAAATACAACGAATAGCAGTTCATATCACAAAAGTCGAAGTAGCCTGTCCTAACCTAGGCGAACGTATCGTATCCTAACATAACCTAAGTAAACCTAACGTGACGAGACGACTATTGCTGGATTCCACAGGGAAAGGCAGAATGCGCTTGAGCACATTGGTGCGCAGAAATCCACCGAATTACAGTGAATAGCACAAAACTAGAAGATATACTAACCTAACATGCCCTAACATAACCTAACCAATGATAATATAACACAAACTAACGCGCCACAGCCACTATTGCTCACCACCTCAGAGTCGAGCAGAGTATATTACAGCAATGTCGAGAGCAGAAATCCACCAAATAGCAGTGCACAGCACAAGAGTCAGAGATATCCTAACCTAACCTGGTCTAACCTAACCCAACCATACGTAGCATAACTCAACACGACATGCCGCGAGCACTGCTGCTGGTATCCCCAGAGCCAAGCAGAATATGGAAAAGCATGGTAGATCACAGAGATCCACCGAATAGCGGTGTACAGCGCAAAAGTCAAAGAAATCATAACCAAGCCTTCTAATCCTACCATAACGAAACACAACATATCACAAGCTATCGTCCCGAGACCACTGTTACTGGCCACCACAGAGCCAATCAGAAGATATTAGAGCACAGTAGAGCGCAGAAATCGGATGATAGCAGTTTGTAGCACAGAAATCTAAAGTACCCTCTACTCACCACACCAAACATAACATAACCGAACGACGCATAACTCAACCTGATGAACCGGGGCCACTGCTTCTCGCCTCCCCAGAGCCAAGCAGATTACACTATAGCACAGCAGAGCGCAGAAATCCACCGTGTTGCAGTGAACAGAACAAAAGCCGTAGATATCCTAGCGTAACCTGACCGAACTTAACACAATCAGACGTAGCATAACTGTACGTAAGGTGCCGCGAATACTACTCGTGGCGTCCACATAGCGAAGCAGAAATTAGTAGAGACCACTGGATCTCAGGAATCCACCGATTATCAGCGTATAGCACGAAGGGCGAAACTAACCTGACCAAACATAACGTAACCTAGCCAAACCGAACGTAACCTAACTAAAACCGACGTGCCCCGAACGCTATTGCTCGTACCCGCGCAGTCGAGCAGAGTACTGTAGAGCAATGTAGAGCGCAGAAATTCACCGAATAGCAGTGTTCAGCACGAAAGTCGAAGTGAGTTGACATAACCTGACGTAACCTAACCTAACCAACCGTAGCCTAGCTGAACTTAAGTGCCGCGAACACCATTGTTGTCCTCCCCATGTCCAAGTAGAATGTAGTAGAGCAGAGTGCAGCGCAGAAATCCACCGCACAACAATGTACAGCACGAAGATCGAAGCTACACTTACGGAACTTAACGCCAAATAACATAACGATACGTAACCTAATTAAACCTAACGTGCCAAGACCAATATTTCTGGCATTCTCAGGGCCAAGCGGAATATAGAATAGCAAAGTAGAGCACAGAAATCCTCCGAATAGGAGTGTTTAGCACGAAAGTCGAAGGAAAACTTCCGAGCTTAACGAGACCTAAACTAACCAAACGTAACATAACACAACCTAAATGCTGGCCTCGCCAGATCGAAGCGGAAAATACTAGAACACAGCAGATCGCGGAAATCCGTGTATGACAGTGTATAGCACAAAAGTCTAAACTACCCGAACCTAACCTCACCAAACTTAACACGACCGAACGTATTATATCTAAGCCTAACGTGCTGAGACCACTAGTGTTGGCCAGCCAAGTCCCAAGTAGGATATGCTAGAGCGCATCTGAGTGCTGAAATCTGCCTCATTGCAGTGTACAGCGCAAAAGTCAAACATACCCCGATCTAACACGTCCGAACCGGACCTGCCCAAATGTAGTGTAACCCAACATAACCTGACGAGGCCAATATAGCTGGCTTCTCCAGAGCCAAGCGGCGCACATTAGAGCGCATTAGAGCGCAGAAATCCGATGAATAGCAGTGCATATCGCAAAAGTTAGAGTAACATATCCTAAGCAAAGCAAAACGTAACATATACGTGCGTAACGTAAGTATAACATACTCGACGAGACCACAAGTTCTTGCCTCCACAGAGACAAGCGGAGTGCACTTTGGCACAGGAGAGAGCAGGAATCAACCGCATTGCAGTGAATAATACAAGAGCCGTAGATATCCTAACCTAACTTTACCTAACCATACCCTGTCAAATGCAGCATGGATCAACGCAACGTGCCGCTACCAATGCTGCTGGCCTCCCCAGAGCCAAGCAGGACATAGTAGAGCACAGTAGGTCGCAGAAATCCTCCGAATAACAGTGTATAGCAAGAATGTCAAAGCTATCCGGTCCAAACTACACATAACCTGACATAAACAATCATAACCTAGCTCAAGCTAACTTGCCACGACCACGAATGCTCGGTTCCCCAGAGTCGTGCTGGATATAGCAGAGCTATGTAGAGCATAGAAATTCGCGGAAATGCAGTGTAGAGCACGAAAGTTAAAGTCATCCTGACCAAACTTAACCTAACCTAATCTAACCGAACATAACCCAACTCAAATTAATGTGCCACGTCATCTTTTGCTCGCCCCGACAGAGTCGAGCTTACCATAGTAGAGCATTGTAAAGAGCGGTCGTCATCCGAATAGCAGTGTATTGGTCAAAAGTCGAAGAAGTCCTAACCAAGCCTTCCGCACCTAAATCAACGAAACGTAACCTAACACAAACTAACGTGCCGGAATTGCTATTTCTGGCCACCCCTAGGCCAAGCAGAACATATTAGGGCACAGTAGAGCGTACAAACCCACCGACTAGCAACGAATGGCACAAAATTCTAAGCCATTGCCTCCTAACCTGACCAAGTTTAGCATAAGCAAACGCTTCTAGACACAAACTAACGTGCCGAGGCCACATTTGCTGGGACACCCACAATCAAGCAAGATATACTAGAGCACGCAAGAGCGCAGAAATGCGCATATAGCCGTGAATAGCACAAAAGTCATAGCTATCCGTGCCCGCCCCATGTTAACATAATCTAACCAAGCGTAGTACAACTCAACATAACGTGTCGCGACCAGTATTGCTGGCCACCACAGATCCAAGCAGACCATATTAGAGCACACAAGAGCGCAGGAATCCACTGAAAAGCAGTATATAGCACAATGGTCAAAGCTACAGTATCCTAATATATACAACCTTAACATAAACAAACGTTACATATCCACGCTTAACGCACCGCGACCACTACTGCTGGCCCCGCCAGAGTCGGGCGGATCATATTATACGAGACTAGAGCGTAGAAGTCCATAGAATCGCCGTCTATAGGGCGAAAGACATATCTATCCGAACTAGACCAATGTCATCAAAGTCTAACCGAACGCAGCATAACTCAGCATGACGTGCGCGGCCATTGCTCCTCGCCACGACAGAGTCAAGCAGAATGCAGTAGAGCACAGTAGAGGGCAGAAATCTATCTCATTGTCGTGTATAGCACTAAAGTCGAGCATATCCTGACCCAACAATGCCCAACCGAATCTATCCAAACGTAGTGTAACTCAACATAACGTGAGAAGACCGATATTGCAGGCCTTCCGGAACCAAGTAGTGCATATTAGAGCACATCAGATCGCAGAAATCCAATGAATAGCACTAAATAGCACAAAAGTCGGGGACGGAGATTTGCCTATACGAACCTAGCCAAACGTAACATATCCTAACGCAACGTAACTGTACCTTACATAAAGAAACCGCCGGTGCTGGCCTCCCCTGTGAGAAGCAGAATGTGCTGGATCACAGTAGAGAGCAGGAATCCACCGCATTGCAGTGAATAGTACAATAGCCGCAGATACCCTAGCGTAAGCTGCCCTAACCTATCCTAACCGAACGTGGCATAGCTCAACGCAACGAGCAGCGGCCACTGCTCACGGCCTCCTCGTAGCAAAGCAGAATGTTGTAGAGCACGGCAGACAACAGAAATACGCCGAATAAGAGTGTATAGCACGAAAGTCAAAGCAATCCTAACAACAGTTAACGTAACCTAACCCAGCCTGACGTACCAGGACCACTAATGCTCGCCTCCCCAGGGTCGAGCGGAGTATAGTAGTGCAATGTGGAGTGCAGAAATCCACCAAACAGCAGTGTGATGCATGAAAGTCGAAGAAACCCTAACCGATCCTTCCGAACCTAACCTAACGGAACATAACCTAACGCAAACTAGCACTGGCCACACCAGTGTCAAGTAGAGCATATTATAGCACATTGGAGCACAGAAATGCACGGAATAGCATTATATATCACAAAAGTCAAAGTAGCCTATCCTAGCCAAGCCAAACGTGACAAACCAGAACATAGTCTATCTGAACCTAACACTACGAGACCGCTATTGCTGGCCTCCGCAAAGAAAACCAGAATGTAGTAGAGAACATTAGTGCGCAGAAACCCACCGCAATACAGTGAGCAGCACAAAAGCCGTAGGTACACTGTCATAACCTGACATAGTCAAACCTACCAAAAGGAAGCACAGCACAACGTGTGGTGCCGCGAACACTGCTCCTGGCCTACCCAGAGGAAAGCAGAATGTAGCAGTGCACAGTAGATTACAGAAATCCACCGAACAGCTGTGTAAAGCACAGAAGTCAAAGCAGCGCCTCCTAACCTAGCAAAACGTAACATATACAAACGAAACCTACCTCAAACTAACATGCCGAGACCGCATTTCTGGCATCCCCAGGGCCAGGCTGAATATACTAGGGCACGTTAGAGCGCAGAAATCCACGGTATAGCAGTGAATAGCACAAAGGCCGTAGATAGTCGAACCTAACCTGACCTAACCTAAACTAACCGAACGTAGCACAACTGAACATGACGTGACGCGACCACTTTTCCTGGCCAATCCCAGAGCCATGCAGAATGTAGTACAGCGCAGTGGATCACAGAAACACACGGAATAGCAGTGCAATGCACAAAGGTCATAGTTGCCTATTGTAACTTATCCAAACGTAACATATCCAAACGTAACCTAAACGGACCTAACATTGCTAGACAGCTATTCCTGACCTCCACAGAGAAAGGCAGAGTGTACTAGATCACAGTAGTGTGCATATACCAACCGCCTTGCTTGGAATATCACAAAAGTCGAAGATATCATAACATAACCTGATGTAACCTTACCTTACCAAACGTAGCGTAACTCAGCAGAATGGAGGAGAGCACAGTAGATAGCTGTAAACTGCCGGAAAATGGTGTATAGCACGAAAGTCTTAGCCATCCTAACCAAACGTAACCTAACATAACCTAATACAGCGTAGCCTACCTAAACGTAACGTGCCGCGACAGCTATTGCTGGCCGGCCCAGTCCAAGCGGAATATAGCAGAGCACAGTGGATCACAGGAATACATCGAACAACAGTGTATAGCACGAATGTCCAAGCTAACCTAAACAAGCTTTTATAACCGCCGGAAAATGGTGTATAGCACGAAAGTCTTAGCCATCCTAACCAAACGTAACCTAACATAACCTAATACAGCGTAGCCTACCTAAACGCAACGTGCCGCGACAGCTATTGCTGGCCGGCCCAGTCCAAGCGGAATATAGCAGAGCACGGTGGATCACAGAAATACATCGAACAACAGTGTATAGCACGAATGTCCAAGCTAACCTAAACAAGCTTTTCCTAACATAACCTAACCAAACACAACCCAATTGAAGTTATCGTGCGCCGGCTACTATAGCTCATATCCACAGAGCAGAGCACAATGTAGTAGAGCAATGTAAAGCGCCGAAATCGACTGAAGTGCTGTGTAATGCGATAGGCCAAAGAAATCCTAACCAAGCCTTACAAACCTACAATAGCGAAACGTAACATAGCTCAAGCAAACGTGTCGGAACCACTATTACTGGATACGCCACAGACAAGCAGAACATGTTAGAGCGCAGTAGGGGGCAGAAATCCACCGAATAGCATAGAATGGCACAAAAGTCTAAGCTACTATCTCCCAACATAGCCAAACATGTCATATGCAAACGTATCCTTAATAAACCTAACGCGCCGAGACTACTATTGCTGGCCTCCCCAGAGCCAACCAGAAAATTTTAGAGCACAGGAGAGTGCAGAAATCGGTGGATAGCAGTGTATATCACAGATGCCTATACTACCCTATCCTAACCTTACCAAGCGCAACATGATCGAACCTGTCATAGCCCAACCTAATGTGCCAAGGGAACTATTGCTGGCCTCCACAGAACCGAGCAGAATACACTAGAGGACAGCAGAGCGCAGAAATCCACCGCTTTTCAGGGTATTGCGCAATAGTCAAACATACCCAGACATAACTTGGCCTAACCTAACCTATCCGAACGTAGTGTAAGACAACAAAACGTGACGAGACCAATATTGCTGGCCTCGCGGAGACAAGCAAAGCATATTACAGAGGATTAGGGCGCACAAACCCGTCGAATAGCAGTGAATAGCACAAAAGACAAAGTTGCCTATCTTAACCTGGATAAACGTAATGTATCCTGACTTAGCCTAACTCGACATAACATATCGAGACCACCACTGCTGCCCTCCACGGAGACAAGCGGAAAGTACTAGAGGACAGTACAGCGCAGGAATCCACCGAACTGCACTGAGTAGAACAGAACCCGAATATATCCTAACCTAACCTGACCTAATCTAACCTAACCAAGCGCAGCAGAACCTGATATGACGTGCCGTGAACATTGCTCCTGGCCACCCATGGGCATAGCAGAACACAGCAGAGCGCAGTGGATCACAACGATCCGCCGAAAAGCAGTGTATAGCACGAAAGACAAGGAAGCACATCCTAACATAGCCAATCGTGACATACCCAAACGTAGCCTAGCACAAACCAATACGACGATACCACCATTGCTGGCCTCCGCAGAGACAAGCAGAATGAACTAGAGCGCTGTAGTGCCCAGATATCAACCGCTATGCTGTGAATAGCACAAAAGTCGAAGGTATCGCAACACAACCCGACGAAACCTAACCTAACCAAGCGTGGCATTGCTCAATGGAACGTGCCACGACCACTTACCCTGGCCGCCACACAACTAAACAGAATGTAGGATAGCAGCGTAGGTCACAGAAATACATCGAAAAACAGTGTACAGCACGAAAGTAGGATCCACAATAACCAAACCTATCCCAACCTAGCAAAACCGATCGTATCGTAACTCAACCTAAAATGCCGCGGACGCAATTGCTCTCCTCCTAAAAATCGAACTGAGTACAGTAGAGCACAGTAGAGCGCTGAAATCCACCGAGTGGCCCGGTACAGCGCAAAAGTTAAAGCTATCCTGACCAAACATATCCTGACCCAACCTAACAGGGCGTAACATGGCTCATCATAGCGTGATGGGACCACTATTGCTGGCCTTGCCGGAGCCAAGCTGAAATTATTAGAGCACTGTAGGGTGCAGAAAAATACCTAATAGCAAGCTATAGCACTAAAGGCATTGCTACCTTCCCCTAAACTAGTCTATCGTAACATAACCGAACGTATCCAAACATACCATGACTTGCCGCGACCACTATTTCTGGTCTCCGCAGAACCAAACAGGACATTCTAATGCGTAGTAGAGAGCAGAAGTCCACCGAACAGCAGAGTACGGCGCAAAAGTTAAATCTACCCTGACCAAACATTGCCTAACCCAATCTAACCGAACGTAGCTCGACTAAACGTAACGTGCCGATACCACTATTGTTGCCCTCCACAGAGCCAAGCAGGACATGTATGCGCGCAGTAGAGCGCAGAAGTCCACCGAATAGCAGTGTACAGAACAAAAGTTAAAGCTATCCTACCAAACGTGGCCTAACCCAACATAACCGAACGTAGCCTGAATCATCGTAACGTGTCGAGGACACCATTCCTGGCCTTGCCAGAGCCAAGCTGAAAATATTAGAGCACTGTAGGGAGCAGAAATGCAGCTGCTAGCAGACTACATCAATAAAGTCGAAGCTATATTTACCTAACCATACCAATCGTAACATGAACAAACGTAACCTGACTCAAACTAACATGCCGCGACCACTATTGCTGTTCTCCCCAGAGCCAAGCAGGACACTTTAGCGGAGAGCTGAACCCAGACATGCATAGAATCGCAGTGTATGTCAGGAAAGTCATAGCTGCCACAGCCTAACCCAAACCAACACAAAATAGCCAAGCATAGCCTGACTGGAACTATCGTGCTGAGAACGCTATTCTTGCACACCCTAGAGCCAAGGAGAACGCATTGGTGGACACTAAAACGCGGAAATCCATAGAATCGCTGTGTGTATCAGAAAAGTCGAAACTACCCAAGCCTAACCCAAACAAGCAGAACATAGCCAAACATAGCCTAACTCAACCCAACGTGCCGAGACCGCTATTGGTGCCCTCCCTAGAGCCAAGCAGGACATACTAGGATACTGTAGATCGCAAATATCCACCATACATCAGTGCACGGCACGAAAGTTAAAGCTACCCTGACCGAGCTTAACCCAACCCAACATATTCGAACGCAAGATGTCTCAACATAACGGTCCGAGACTGCTATTGCAGGCATTCCTTGTGCCACGCTGAAAATATTAGAGCTCTGTGGATCGCAGTAATCTACCTAATAGCAGACAGTTGCACTAATGTCAAAGCTACCCTCTCCAACCTAAGGAACCGTAACATATCCGAACGTATCCTAACTTAACCTTTCGCGCCGCGACCACCGTTACTGACATCCCCAGAGACAAACAGGGCATACTAGAGCGCAGTAGAGCTCCGAAATCCACCGAAAAGCAGTGAACAGCACAAAAGTTAAAGATATTCTGACCAAACTTTACCTATACAAGCCTAACCGAACGTAACATGACTCAACATAACGTGCCGAGACAACGATTGCAGGCCATCCCAGAACCATGCTGAAAATATTAAGGCACTGCAGAGAGCAGAAAACCACCTAATAGCAGACTATGGCACTAAAGTCAAAGCCATCCCCGCCTAACATATCCAACCGTAATATAACCAAGCCTAACCCAACCCAACCTAATGAGCCGATATCACTATTGCCGGCCTCCCCAGAGTCAAGCGGAACATGTTAGTGGAGAGTGGAACGCAGAGATCCATATAATCGCTGTGTACATCAGAAACGTCAAAGCTACCCGAGCCTAACCCAAGCCTACAGGACACAGCCAAACATAGCCTGTCTCAAACTAACCTGCCGACACCGCTATTGTTGCTATCTCCTGAGCTAAGCACGACGCACCAAAGCACAGTAGAGCGCAGAAAACCACAGAGTAGCTGCGTACAGCGCAAAAGTTAAAGCTATCCTGTCTCAACATTGCCTAACACAACCTAACCGAACGTAACTTTAATCGACATAATGGCCGTGGCCACAGTTGCTGGCCTTCACAGTGACGAGCTGGAAATGTTAAAGGGCTGGAGGGGGCAGCAGTTCACCTAATAGCGGACTATAGCACTAAAGTCAAAGCTATCCTAACCTAACGAACCGTAGCAAAACCGAACGTAACATACCTCAACGCAACATGCCGAGACCGCTACTGTTGCTCTCCCCAGAGACAAGCAGGACATTTTGGAGCACAGTAGAGCCGAGACATCCACCGAATAGCAGTGTACAGCACAAAGGTTAAAGCAATCCTGACCAAAATTAGCCAGACCCATCCTAACCGAACGTAATCCTACTCACCATATAGAACCGAGACCACTATTCCTGGGATTGCCGGAGCCAAGCTGAAAATATTAGAGCAATGTAGGGCGCAGGAATTCACCTAATAGCAGGCTACAGGGCTAAAGTCCTAGCTATTCTCTCCTAACAAAAGGATCGTAATATAGCCAAGCGTATCATAGCTTACACCCTCGTGGCATGACCAGCCTTACTGACCTCCCTAGAGACAAGCAGGGCATACTAGTGAGTAGTGCAGCCAAGGAATCCACCGAATTGCAGTGTACAGCACCAAAGTTGGAGCTAACTTGACTAAACTTAGCCTAACCCAACCTAACCGAACGTAACATTCCTCAACAGAACATGCCGATACCACTGTTGCTGGCCTTCCTGGACGCAAGCTGAATGAATTATATCACTGTAGGGGGCAGAAATACACCTAATAGCAAACAATGACACTAAAGTCAAAGTCATCATCTCGTAAAGTAACCAAACGTATCATATCCAAACGCATTCTAACTCAACCTAACGTGCCGCGATAGCTATTGCTGACCTGCACAGAGTCAAGCGGAACACATTAGTGGAAAGTAGAACGCAGAAATCCTTTTAATCGCTGTGTATATCAGAAAAGTCAATGCTACCCGAGCC
Organism: Eufriesea mexicana; assembly: GCF_001483705.2. Classification (NCBI taxonomy): domain Eukaryota; kingdom Metazoa; phylum Arthropoda; class Insecta; order Hymenoptera; family Apidae; genus Eufriesea; species Eufriesea mexicana. The sequence goes on from NW_016908918.1 coordinate 13,753, forward strand.
CGACCCAAACCAACAGGGCATAACCAGACATATACTGACTCAAACTAACGTGTCGACGGCGCTTTTGTTGCCCTCCCCAGAGCCAAGCAGGATATACTGGAGCACAGTAGAGAGCATGAATCCACCGAACAGAAGTATATAGCACAAAAGACAAAGCCATCCTTACCAAATATAGCCTAACCCAACCTAGCCGAACGTAACCTGACTGAACATAACCTGCCGAGGCCACTGATGCTGGCCTTCCCAAGGCCATGCTGAAAATATTAAAGCACCGTTGGTGACAGGAATCCACCTAGAAGCAGGCTATAGCAATAAAGTCGCCGCCATTCTCTCCTAACCTAACCAACCGTAACATAACCAAACGTACCATCGCTCAAACTAACGCGGCGCTAACACTATTGCTGGCCTCCCAGGAGCCAAGCAGGACATACTAGCGCACAGTAGAGCCCAGAAGTCCACCGAACGTCAGTGTACATCACAAAAGTTGATGCTATTCTGACGAAACGTGTCCTGACCTAACATAACCGGACGTAACCTGACACAATCTAACGTGCCGAAGCCACTATTGCGGGACCACCCGGTGCCAAGCTGAAAGCATAAGAGCACTCTATGGCGCAGGAATCCGCCTAATTGCAGACTATAGCACTAAAGTCATAGCTATACTCTCCTAACCCAACCAATCGTAACATAACCCAACGTAACCTAACTAAACCTAACGTGCCGCGACCATTATTGATGGCCGCCCAAGAGACAGGCAGAGCACATTAACGGGGAGTATGACGCAGAAATCCATAAAATCGCAGTGTATATCGGAAAAGTCAGAGTTAACCAACCCTAACCCAAGCAAACAGAACATAACCAAATATAGCATACCTCAACCTAACGTGCAGAGTCCGCTATTCCTGCCATCCACAGAGCAAAGCAGGTCATACTAGAGTACAGTAGAGCGCAGATATCCACCGAATAGCAGCGTACAGCACAAAGGTTAAAGCAATCATGACCAATCATTGCCAAACCCAACCTAACCGAGCGTAACATGCCACAACATAACGTGCCGAGACCACTGTTGCTGGCCTTCCCGCAGCCAGGCTGAACATGTTAAAGCACTGTAGGGCACAGAAATCCTCCTAATAGCAGGCGATAGCAGTTAAGTCATAGCTATCCTCCCCTAACCTAACCAAACGTAGGATGACCAAACGTAACATTTCTCAGCCTAACGTGCCGCGACCACTATGGCTGTCCTCCTCTGAGTCAAGCGGAACACGCTAGTGGAGAGTAGATTGCCGAAAACCATAAAACCGCAGCGTGTATCAAAAAATTCTAAGCTACCCGAATCTAACCTAAGCAAGCAGACCATTACCAAACATAGCCTTAGTCAACCTAATATACCGAGACCGCTATTGCTGCACTCCACAGAGCCGCGCAGGACTTACCAGAGGGCAGTAGATCGCAGATATACGCCGAACAGTAGTGTACGGCACAAAAGTTAAACCTACCTTGACAAAACTTATCCTGGCCCAACCTAACCGAGCGAAACCTGACATATCATAACGTGCTCAGACCACTGTTCCTGTCCTTGCCAGAGCCAAGCCGAGAATATTAGAGTACTGTAGGGCGCAGAAATCCCCCTAACAGCTGACTATAGCAATAAAGCCATGGCTACCCTCTCCTAACCTAGGGAATCGTAACATAACCGACCGTAACGTAACTTACCCTTACGTGCCGCGACCGCTATTTCTGGCCACCCCAGTTCCAAGCAGGGCAAACTAGAGCGCACTGGAGCGCAGAGATTCACCGAACAGCAGTTTACTGTACAAAAGTTAAAGCTTTCCTTTCCAAGCATTGCCTATCTCAACCTAGCCAAACGTAACATATCTCAACCAAACGTGCCGAGACCGCTATTGTTGCACTCCTAAGTGCCAAGCTGGACATACTAGAGCTCAGTGTAGCGCAGAATTCCACCGAATACCAGCGTACAGCCTAAAAGTTAAAGCCGCCCTTACCATATGTAGCCTAACGCAACTTAACCGAACGTAGCCTGACTCATCATAACGTGTCGAGAACACCATTGCTGGCCTTGCCGGAGACAAGCAGAATATATCCCAGTCATGTAGGGCGCAGCAATCCAGGTGATTGCAGAATACAGCACTAAAGACAAAGTTATCCCCTACTAACCTAATCAACCGTAACATAGTCAAACGTAACCCAACTCAAATTAACGAGCCGCGACCACAATTACTGGCCTCAGCAGACTCAAGCGGAACACATTAGTGGCGAGTAGGACGCAGAAATCCATGTAGTCGCAGTGTATATCAGAAAAATCAAAGCTACACAAGCCTAACCCAAAGGAATGTGACATAACCAAACATAGCCTAACTCAACCTAACTTGCCGGGACCGCTATTGCTGCCCCCCCCCCCGAGCAAAGCAGAGCATATTAGAGCACAGTAGAGCGCAGAAAGCGTCGGTATAGTAGTGCATAGCACAAAAGTCATAGCTACCCTGTCCGAACCTGACCAAACGTAACGTAACCAAACGCAGACAAAAATAACCTTATTTGCCGAGACCAGTATTGCTGGCATCCCAAGAGCCAAGCAGAATATACTGGATCACAGTAGAGCGCACAAGTCCATCGAAAAGCGGTGTATAGCATAAGAGTCAAAGCTATCCTATCCTAACCTATCCAATCGTAACATTACCGAACCCGGCATAGCAAAACCTATCGTGCCGCGACCACATTTGCTGGCCTGCACAGAGACCAGCAGAGTATACGAGAAACGAAGAGAAGAGAAATCAACCAAATAGCTGTGCATAGCACAAAAGTTAAAAATACCCTAGCCTAACGTAAGCAAACGTGACATAGCCTATCGTAACCTAACCCAACATTACCTGCCTGCACCAGTATTGCTCTGCTCCCATAGCAAAGCTGAACATACTAGAGCACAGTGCAGCGCAGAAATACGTCGAATATCAGTGTAGAACGCAACAGATAAAACCACAGTTTCATAACCTAACAAATCCTAGCACAACCAGACGTAACATAACTGAAAATAACCTGCCTCGATCACTCTTGCTGTCCTCCGGAGAGTCGGGAAGAGCATAGTATAACATTGTAGAGCGCAGAAATCCATAGAACCACCGTGCATAGCTCGAAAATCGAAGACATCCTTACCTAACGCTAGCAAACCTAACTCAAGCAAACGTAACATATTCCTACATAACGCGCAGCGGCCACGATTTCCGGAATTCGCGGAGCAAGGCATGGAATACAAGATCACAGTAGAGGTCAGAAATCCACCCAATTGCTGCGTACAGTACGAAAGTCCAATGTATCCAATCCGAACCTAACCAAACATAACATAACAGAACGCAACGTGCCTCAGGTTGGCGTGGCGCGACCAATATTGTTTGCCTCCCAATAGTCTAGCAGAATACAATAGAGCACAGTGGAGCGCAGAAAGCCACCGCATTGGATTGTGTAGCACAAGGGTCGAAGGTATCCTAACCTTACATTTCCTAACTTTACCCAACCGAACGTAGCCCAACTAAAGCTACCGTGCCTAGGCCACTATTGCTGACATCCCCAGGGTCCAGCAGATTAGAGTAGAGCACAGTAGACGGCAGGAATTGACCGTGCAGCTGTGTATAGCACAAAAGTCAAAGCTAGCCTAACCCAACATAACCTAACCTGACGCAACCAAGCGTAAGCCAACTGAAACTGAAGTGCCACAACAGCTATTGCTCGAATTCCGAGAGTCGAGCAGGGTACAGTAGAGCAATTAGGAGCGCAGAAATCCACTGAATAGCTGTGTATGACACGAAAGTGAAGGACACACTTACCGAAATTGACCAAACCTAAGCTGACCAAACGTATCCTAACACAACCTAACGTGTCGAGGCCAATATTGCTGACATTCCCAGGGCTAAGTATGATATAGTAGAGCACAGTACAGCGCAGAGATACTCCGAATAGCAGTGTACAGCGCTAAAGGGTAAGTTAACCTTACCGTGCATAGCCACTCCTAGCCAAACCGAACGTAACATAACCCAGCCTAACGTGTGGAGACTACTATTGCTGGCCTCCGCGGAACCAAGCAGGGAATATTGGAACACAGTAGAGAGCAGGAAGCCGCGGGTAGGGGTGTATAGCACAAAAGTATGAATAATCCTATCCTATCGTCGCAAACGTAACACTGCAGGACCTAGCATGGTTCAACCTGACGCGCCGAGACCACTACCGCTGACCACCCCATGGCCAAGCAGGAAATACTAGAGCACACAAGAGCGCAGAAGTCTACCTCATTGCAGTGCACAGCACAAAAGTCACACATATCCTGACATAATTTTGCCAAACCTAACCTATCCAAACGTAGTGTAACAAAACATTCCGTGACGAGACCAATATGCCTGTCCTCCCAGGGACAAGCAGAGCACACTAAAGCTCATTAGATCGCAGATATCCATCGAATAGCAATGAATGGCACAAAAGTCGTAGTAGCCTATCCTAATCGGGCCAAACGTAACACATCCAAATTTAGCCTAACTCAACCTAACATGGCGAGACAAAAATTGCTGGACTGCATAGAGGCAAGCAGAATGTACGAGAGCACAGTGGAGCGCAGAAATGCATCGCATTTCAGTGAATAGCACAATAGACGTACACATCGTAACCTAACCTGAACTAACCTAACCAAACGAAACGTAGCATAGCATAAGATAACGTGCGGCGACCACCGCTTCTGGCCCCGCAGGGCCAAGCAGAATGTAGCACAGCCCTACAAATCACAGAAATCCATCGAATACCAGTGTATGGCACGAAAATCGAAGCTATCCTAACCAAATATTGCCAAACCTGACTCAACCAAAACCAATCGTAACATAACTCAACATAACGCGCCACGCCCACTATTGCTCGCCTCCCCAGAGCCGAGCACAGCATAGTGGAGAAATGCAGAGCGCAAAAATCCACCGAATAACAGTGTATAACACAGAAGACGAAAATCTCCTAACCTAACCTGACCTAACTTAACCAAACCAAACGTAGCATAACACAACATAGCGCGCGACGGCCGCTATTGGCTGCATTCGTAGAGAAAAGCAGAGTATATTACAACGCATTAGAGTGCAGAAGTCCACCGAAAAGCAGTGTATAGCGCAATGGTCAAAGTAGCATATTCTAACATAGTCGAACGTAACACAAACAAACGTAACCTAACTCTACCTGAGTGGACGAGACCATCATTGCAGGCCTCCACAGGGACAAGCAGGAAATGTTAGAGGGCAGTAAAACGCAGAAATATGTGTATAGCGGTGTATAGCACAGACGTCTAGACTATCCTATTCTAACCTCACCAAACGTAACATAACCAATCGTTGCATGGCTGAGCCAAACATTACGAGGCCACTATTGCTGGCCGTGGCAGAGACACGCAGAATGTGCTAGAGCTCATTAGAGCGCAGAAATCCACCGCATTGCAGCGAATGGCACAATGGCCTTAGATAACCTAACCCAACCTAACATAATCTAACCAAACAGACACAGCATAAACCAACATGACGTGCCGCGACCACTGCTCCTGGCCTCCCAAGAGCCAAGCAGAGTGCAGTAGAGCACAGTAGATCACAGAAATGCGCCGAATAGCAGTGTAAAGCACAGAAGTCAATGTCGCCTCTCTCAACCTAGCCAAACGTGACACGTCCAAACGTATCATAACTCAACCTATCTCGATGAGACCACAATTACTCGCCTCCACATGGACAAGAAGAATGCTCCAAAGCACAGTAAAGCGCAGGAATACACTGCATTGCACCGAACAGCGCAAAAGCCGTAGATATCCGAGCGTAACCTGACCAAACCTTACCAAACCAATCGTAGCGAAGCTCAACATAACCAGCAGCGACCACTGCTCCTGCCCTCCCCATAACCAAGCAGAATGTAATAGAGCACAGTAGATCACAGGAATACACCGTATAACAATTTACAGCACGAAAGTCAAAGCTATCCAAACCAAACTTCACCTAACCTAAACTAATCTAGCGTAACCCAACACAAACTAAAGTGCAGCGACCGCCGTTGATACCCTCCCCAGATCCAAGTTGTATACACTAGAGCACAACAGAGCGCAGAAATCCACCGCACTGCAGTGTATAGCACAAAAGTCAGACATACCCTGATCTAACCTGACATTACCCAACCTGTCCAAACGTAGTGTAAATAAGCACGACGTGACGAGACCAATATTTCTGGCCTTCACAGAACCAAGGAGAATATATTGAAGGACAGCAGTGCTCAGAAATCCGTCGCATTGCAGTGTGAGGCAAAAAGTCAAACATACGCTGACATAACCTAACCCTACTTAACCTAGCCTAAGGTAGCGTAACTCAACAGGGCCTGCAGCGGACACCGCTGACGCACTCCCCAGAGCCAAGCAGAAGGAGTGCAGTAAGATAGATCGCATGCACCCACCGGATTATTGCGTATACCACGAAAGTCGAAGCCACACTAACGAAGCTTTATCGAACATGACGTGACCAAACGTAGCCTAATTCATTATAACGTGGCGCGAACGCGATTGCTGGCGTCCATAGGTCCAAGCAGAGTATAGTAGACTACAGACGAGCGCAAAAATCCTCCGAATAGCAGTGTACTGCACGAAAGTCGGAAATAACCAGACCGAGCTGTACATAACCAAACGTAACCGGACGCAACATAACGCAACCTAACGTGCCGATACCGTTATTACTTGCCACGACAGCGCCGAGCAGAACGAATTAGAGAGCAGTAGAGCGGAGAAATAAGCCGAATAGCCTTGAATGGCACAGAATTCTAAGCTACTCTCTGCTAACATAACCTCATTTGTCATATGCAAACGTAGCCTAACTGAACCTAACTCGGCGAGACTACGACTGCTGCCCTCGCCAGAGGAAAGCAGAAAATATTAGAACGCAGTAGACCGCAGAAATCGGAGGACAGCAGCTTACAGCACAGATGTCTAAGCTATCATATCCTAACCTCACCAAACGTAAAAGAACTTATCGCATCAGCGCTCAACCTAACATGACGAGACACACATTGCTGGCTCCCGCAGATACAAACAGAAAGTACTGGAGCACAGTAGTGCGCAGAAATCCACCGAGTAGCAGTGTATCGCACAAAAGTAGACGCTACCCCGGCCTAACCCAACCCAACACAGCATAACCGACACTAACGTGCCGAGAAATCTATTGCTGGCTTCCGTAGAGCCAACCAGAGTATACTAGAGCAGAGTAGAGCGCAAAAATCTACCGAATATCAGTGTATTGCACGTAAGTCGAAGACATCCTGACCTAACCTGACCTATTCTTTCATGTGGGGAAAATTTTCCAAAGGTACCCGGCCCCTTATGGGAGGGGACTGGGATATGTGGGACTATTACCCACTAAAACCGCCACGATTGCCAGCCCTTCGCATTTCGGTGCTCCCTGGACTTCGCGGCGACGCAATTGCCAGGGCGCCACCGCGAGGCAACCGCAGTTCCCTCCCGGAGCGGCGGGAAATCGCACCCGAAGCTGTCATTTACATGCGCGCGAGACGGGTCGATTACAGGCACACAGAACACGCATACCACCGCCCCGCAACACACGCATACCCTGCAGACGCCGCGCGACCATCACGCGACGCCGCGCGCCCGGAACAGCGCCTCTCGAACAGATGGGCCTCCACACGCCAGCCCGTGGTCACCCTGACCTTGGCTACAACGGGAGAGAGAGACGGTCTCCCCTGCCGTAGGTACATGGTCGCTCGCGAAGGCGGAGGTCTAACGCGTTAGCACATCCGGCAGCGCGCGCCGCCCACCGGCGTCGCGCTTGCAGCCTCCGCCGCCATACGTGCGAGGAGCACGCGCTACGCTCGCGGTCTCTCTACGCGGCCTCCTTCTGTAACATAGCCGCCTCGCAGGAGGAGGCCACCGCACGCCACGCACCTTTGCTCTCCATCATCCGCGCCACGACGACGGAGTGAAGGGTCCCGTCCCTCCACGCGACAAAGCACCCGGCGATCGCGAGCCCACGCCGGACATTCCTCCAGCGTGTGCTGCGCCGTACCCCGCCCTTGCCCGCAGTGATGACACCGCGACACACGCTCCCGCTCGATACGACACAGGTACTCCCCGAAGCACCCGTGCCCGGTTAGCACCTGTGTCAGGCGGAAAGTGTGCCGGCTGCCGCTGCGCCCCTAACCCCGCTTTGTCGTTTTCGCGCCCGACAGCCCCATCCGCCCAGGCGAAACCCACCCTGGCCTAACCAAATCTACCACAGCGTACCATATCTCAAAGCAGCGTGCCGCGACAACAGCTAATGGCATCCCCAGAACGAAGCAGAGTGTAGTACAACACAGTCCGTCGCAGGAATACACCGAATAACAGCGTACAACTCGGAAGTGGAAGCGGCACTTGCCAAAAGTAGCCTAACCTAACCTAACCAATCGTAACATATCCCAACCTAACCCAACCTAACGTGCCGCGGACGCTACTGCCCGCATCCACACGGTCGGGCAGAGTACATTATAGCAATGCTGAGAGCAGGGATCCTCCGAATAGCAGTGTATAGCACAAAAGTCGAAGATATCCCAACCTATTCTGACCGAACCAAACCTAAACAGCGCAGCATAGATCACAATAACGTGCCGAGACCACTAATCCTGGCCTGCACATAGCCAAGCATAATGCCGGAGAGCACAGTATATCACAGAAATCCAGCTGATAACAGTGTATAGCACGAAAGTCAAAGCTACTCTAACCATCCTTAACCTAACCTAACCTAGCCAATCGTAACCTAACTCAAACTGACGCGCCACGACAACTATTGCTCGCCTCCACAGATTCGAGATGAGAATAGTAGATCAATGTAGGCCGCAGAAATCCTTCAAATAGCAGTGTACAGCGTAAATGACAAAGAAACCCTAAGCGAACCTTCCAAACTTAACCTATCGAAACGTAACCTTATTCAACCAAACGTGCCGAGAACGCTATTACTGGCCATCCCAGAGCCAAGCAAGGCATTTTGGAACACACTTGAGCGCGGGATCACACCGAATATCGGTGTATGGCGCAAAAGACAAAGTAGCATATCCTAACCTAGCCAAACGTAACAGAGCCAAACGTAACCTAACCCAACCTGACATGACGATTCCATTATTGCTGACCTCCACGGAGACATGCAGAATGTGCTTGAGTACAGTGGCGCGCAGATACGCACGGCATTGCAGTGAATAGCCAAATGTCGACTGTATCCTAACTTAACCTGCCATAACCTAACCTAGCCAGGCGCAACCTAACTCAACCTAAATGGCCTAAATCACTATTGCGGGGATTCGCACTGGCAAGCAGAATATATCAGAACACGGTAGAGCGCAGAAATCCACAGATAGCAGTGAATAGCACGAAAGACTAAACTACCGTATCCTTACCTCACCGAACGGAACATAACCGAACGTAGCAAAGCTCAAGGAAACGTACCGAGACCACCACTGCTTGCCCCCAAAGCCAAGCAGGGTGTACTAGAGCACAGTAGAACGCCGAAATCCGCCGCATTGCAGAGTAAATCTCAAAAGTCGGTGATAACCTAGCCAAGCATGACCTAACCTAACCTAACAGAACGTAGCATAGCCCAAAATAACGTGCCGCGACCACTGCTCCTGGCCTCCCGGAGCAAAGAAGAATGCAGTAGGACATAGTAGATTTCAGAAATCCACCGAATAATAGTGTATAACACGAAAGTCGTAGCTATCCTAACCAAGCTTAACAGATCCTTGCCTGACCAAACTTAACCTAACCCAAAATAGCGTGCCACGACCACCATTGCACGCGTCCCCAGAGTAGAGCATGGTGTAGAGGAGCACAGTAGTGCGCAGAAATCTACCGCATTGAAGTGTAAAGCACAAGCGTCGAAGATAACCTAACCTAACCTGTCCTAAGCTAACCTAAACAAACATAGCTTGTTTCAACGGAACGCGCCGAGACCACCATTGATGGCCTTCCCAGAACCAAGCAGAGCATATTACAGCACAGTATAGCGCACAAGCCCACCGAGTAGCAGCGTAAAGCACGAAAATCAATGCTATCTTCTACTACCCTAACCAGACGTAGCATAACAAAGCGTAGCCTAAATAAACTAACCTGGCGGAACACATATTACTGGCCTCCCCACAGTCGAGCAGAGTATGGTAGAGCAATGTAGAGCGTAGAAATTCGACGAATAGCAGCGCACAGCACAAGAGTCATAGCTACCATTTCCTAACCGGTCCAAACGTAATATAATCAAACGCAGCCTAACTTAGCCTCACGTGCCGAGTCCACTATTACTGTATTCCTCAGGGCCAGGCAGAATACGATAGAGATCAGTAGAGCGCAGAAATCCACTGAACAGCAGTGTACACTACGTATGTCAAAGCTATTCGTACCAAACCCACGCAAGGGTAACCTAACCGAACGTAGCCTAACTCAAACTAACGTGCCGAGACCACTGTCGCAGGCCTCCCCAGAGACAAGCAGAATACATAAAGCACAATAGAGCGCAGGATGACACCGAGCAGCAATGTATGGCACAAAAGTCAAAGGCACCCTGACCTAACCCGACCGAACATAAACCAACAAAACATAGACTAGCTGAACCTAACGAGACGAGCACAATATTGCTGGCCTCCGCATCGCCAAGTAGAACTTGCCAGAGGAAAGTAGAGCGAAGAACTCCAAAGAATGGCAATGCATAGCAGAAAATTCAAAGCTGTTCTGACACCACCCAGACTAACCTAATCTACTCAAACCTAACCTAGCTCCACCTAACCGAGATCACTATTTCCGGCCTCCCCAGGGCCAGGCCTAGAATATTAGAGCACAGTAGAGCGCAAAAATGTGCCGCACTGCAGTGTAGAGCACAAAAGTCAAAGATATACTAACCTACCCAGGCCTAACCTGACCTAATGGAACTTAGCCTGAATCAACGTAACGTGCCGAGACCACAATTGCTGTCCCCTCCGGAGCAAAGCTGAACCTATTAGAGGGCGGTAGAGCGCAGAAATCCACCGAATAGCAGTGTGTAGCACATGATCGAAGCTATCCAGGGCCAGCACAAACTGGCATAACTAAACCAAACATTGCGTAACTCAACCTAATGTGCCGAGGCCACTGCTACTGCCATCCGCAGTACCAAGCAGAACGCACTGGAGCACAGTAGAGCACCAGAAGCTTCTAAATAATAGCGAGTAGCGCAAATGTCAGAGCTACCCTAAGCTTACCTGACCAAACCGAGCCAAACCAAGTGTAGACTAACTAAACCTGACGAGCCGAGGCCACTGTTGCTGCCATCTCCATCGCCGAGCAGGACATATTAGCGGAGAGTAGAGCGCAGAAGGCCAATGAATGGCAATGCATAGCTGAAAAGTCAAAGATATCCTAACAAAGAAATACCTAACCTATACCAACGTAACCTAACGCAACCTAGCGTGCCGAGACAACTATTGCTGGCCTCGTCAGAGCCAAGTATAGCGTATTAGAGAACAGTAGATAATAAAAGCCCACCGAATAGCAGTGTAGAGCACAAAAGACAATACTATCCTATAATAGCACGTCCAAACGTAATATAAGCACACATAGCCTAACTACACCTGATGTGTAGAGAGCTGTTTCTGGCCTCCCCGGCGACAAGCGGAATATACTGGAACACAGTAGGCCGCAGATAGCCATCAAATAGCAGTGTATAGCACAGAAGACAGAGAAATCCTGACCTAACCTGAATTAACCTAGCCAGGCCAAACGTGAACAAAATAAACCTAACGAGCCGAGCACGCCTTAGCTGGATTCCCCATCGCCAAGCAGAACATGATAGAAGAGAGCAGAGCGCAGAAGTCCATAGAATGGCAATGAACATCAGAATAGTCAAAGACACCCTAGCCTAGCACAGGCTATCCTAACCTAACCAAACGTAACCTTCATAACTTAACTTGTCGAAACCACTATTGCTGTCTTCCGCGGAGCACAGCGGAATATACTAGAGAACAGTATTGCGTAGAAGTCCACCGCATTGCTGTAAATATCACAAAAGTCAAAGATATCCTGTTCAAACGAAACCTGCCCAAACCTAAACGAACGTAACGTACCTCGACATACCGTGCCTAGACGACTATTACTGACCTCCTCTGAGACAAGCGGATGCTATTAGAGCTACGCAGAGCGCAGATATCGACCGAAGAGCAGTGTATATCACAAAAGTCAAAACAAACCCTACCAAACATGACCTAACCTAACCTTACAAGACGTAACATAACGAAAGCTAACGTGCCGCGACCACAATTACTGGCGTCCCCATTGACATGCAGAGTACGACGCAGCACAGTAGAGCGCAGAAGTCCATAGGACAGCAGTGTTGAGCATAAAAGACAAAGCTATCCAAACCGGACACTGCCTAACCAAGAATATCCAAACGTAATCTCAACTTAACCTATCTTGCCGTGACCAGTATTGCTGGCCTCCACGGAGCCAATCAGAACATTTTAGTGTAGAAGAGAGCGCCGGAATAGCGGTCGCAGGGAATAGCGGAAATGTCAAGGCTACCTAAATCTGATCCAAACAAACATAACGAAACCAAACGCTGTATAATTCAAGCCAATGTGCCACGGCCGCTGCCTCTGCCCTCCCCAGAGCAAAGCGGAGCATAATATATCACTATGGAGCGCAGAAATCCATCAAGTGTCAGTGTACAGCACGAAGGTCAGAGATATCCTTACCTAACCTGACCAGTCCTCTCCTAACCAAACGTAGACTATCTAAAGCTAACGAGCCGAGACCACACTTGCTGGCATCCCCTACGCCAAACAGAACGTATTACAGGAGCCTAGAGCGCACAAATACATAGAATGGCAATAAATAGCAGAAAAATCAAAGCTATCCTAACCAAACCAGGCTAGCCTACCCTAACCGAGCGTAACCTAACGCATCCATACGTGCCGCGACCCCTATTGCCGGCCACCCCAGAGACAAGCAGATGCTGGTAGAGGAATACAGTGCATGGACATCGACCGAAAAGCAGTCAGTGGCACAAAAGTAAGTGCTACCCTAACCACACCCATCCCAACCCAGCCAAGCCAAGCTTAACCTAACCAAACCTAGCGTGCCGAGAACACAATTGCTGGCCTCCACAGAAACAACCAGAACATATTAGGGCGCAGTAGAGCGAAGGAGTTCACCATATAGCAGTCTACAGCAAAAAGGACAGAGCTATCCTTTCCTAACCTAGCCAAACGTAATGCAACCAAACGTAACCTGACCACTCCTAACGTTTCGTGACCTCTATTGCTACCATCCTCAGAGTCAATCAGAACATACTAGAGGAGAGTAGAGCACAGAAATCCATAGAATCGCAGTGTATAGCAGAAAAGTCGAAGCCAAACTAACGCATCCCAAGCAAGTGTTACCTATCCAAACGAAGCCTAACTCAACATAGCGAGCCGCGGCAACTGTTACTGGGCTCCCCAGGGACAAGCAGAAAATAGTAGGGCGCTGTAGAGCGCAGTATTGTTGAGTACAGTGTACACCACGAGAGTCCAAGCTATCCAGTCAAAACCATAGCAAACGTAACCTAACCATCATAGTCTAGCTAAGCCTAACGCGCCGAGGCCACTATTGCTGGCCTCCTAGAAACGGTGCAGAACATATTAGAGGAGAGTAGGGCGTATAAATCCATAGGATCGCAGAGTATAGGAGATAAGTCGAAGCACTCCAAACCTAACCCAGACCAACATAACCCAATCAATCGTAGCCTAACCCAACCTAAAGTGACGAGACCTATACTGCTGCCCTCCGCAGAGCCAAGCACAGCATATTGAATGAGAGTAGAGCACAGAAATCTATACAACCGCTGTGTATTGCGCAAAGGTCGAAGCTACCCAATCCTAACCTGACCAATCGTGGCATAGACAAACGTAACCAAACCCCACCTAACGTGCGACGACCACAACTGCTGGCTTCCCCAGAGTCAAGCAGGATATAGTATAGGAGAGCAGCGCTCAGGAATCCATAAAGTAGCACTAAGCAGCAGAATGGTCAAAGCCATCCGAACCCTACATAAGCAAACGTTGCCGAACCGAACGTAGCCTAACACATCTCAACGTGCCGCAGCCACAATTTCTGGCCCCCCAGGGTAAAGCAGAGCATATTAGACCACAATAGTGCGCAGAAATCCACCGAATAGCAGTTTATAGCGCAAAAGTCAAAGTTATTCGAGCCTAACCTAAACAAACAAAACATAACCAAACGTAACCTAACTCAAGCTAACGTGCATAGGCCATTATTACGGACCTCCGCACAGCCAAACAGAATATAAAAGAGCACAATTGGACGCAGAAGTCTGCAGCATTGCAGTGTCAGTCTCAGAAGTCAAAGATACACTAACCTAACCTGATCTAGCCAATCAAAGCCTAACATAGCATAACACAGCATAAATTGCCGACACCACTACTGCTGTCCTTCGCAGATCCAAGCTGAACGCACTAGAGCACAGTAGAATGCAGAAATGCGCCGAATAGCGGCGTATAGAGCAGAAGACAAAGCTATCCTCTCCTAACCTAACCAATCGAAACATAACCAAGCGTAACATAACTCCAACTATCAGCCCTACGACTCCATTGCTGACATCCACGGAGCCAAGCAGAATATACCGCAGCACAGTAGATCACAAAAATCCGCCGCGTTGCAGTGCGAAGCACAAAAGTAAAAATAACCTAACTCTGCCGGACCTAACCCAAATCACGCAAACGTAGCCTAACTCAACATAATGAGCCGATGTCACTATTGCTGTCTTTCACAGGCTCAAACTGAACATATTTGAGCACATTAGAATGCTGGAATCCGCCGAAATGCAGTGTATAGCACATTAGTCAAAGCTACCTCTCCTAACCTAACCAATCGTTACATACCCGAACGTAACATAACACAGCCTAACGTGCAGCGACAACTATTTCTTGACTCCACAGAGTCGAGCAAAGTATTGTAGAGCAGAGTAGAGCGCAGAAATCCACCGAATAACAGTCTTTGTCGAGAAAGTCAAAGCTCTCCAAACCGACACCAAACAAACGTAACCTAACCAAGCGTAGCCTAACTCAACCTTACGCGCAGCGACCACTATTGCTGGCCTCCCCAGAATCACGCAGAGCGTTTTATAGTATAGTAGAGCGCAGAAATCCGACTAATAGCAGTGTATAGAGCATACATCGTAGCCATCATGACCAAACCTAGCCCAAACTAGCCTAACCAAATGTAATCTGACTAAACCTGTTGTGTCAGAGCCACTATTACTGGCCACCTCAGATCCGAGCGGGGATTAGTATGGCA
>NW_016908919.1:0-577 GCF_001483705.2 Eufriesea mexicana
GTGTTTGGAAAATTCAATTTTATTGATATTTCCGACTAATATCGTTGTGAGCTAACTTTATTGAGTTAATATGGAGGCAAGATTCAATTGGCGTGATATAGCCGTCGCAATGCTGCAGAATTTGGCTGTAAAGTTCAATTTTGTTGTCATTTTCGACTTATATCGTGGTGACTTATCTTCCTTGCTTTGGTAAGGAGGAAAGATACTTTTGGCGTGCTATAGCCATTGCAGTGACACTGAATGTGGTTGGAAAAAACAAATTTATTGACATTTTCGGCTAATATCATGCTGTGCTATCTTTCTTTCATAAATAAGGAGGAAGGATTCAAATGGCGTGCTTTAGATCAAATGGCGTGCTATAGCCGTCGCAATGCTTTCGAATACGTCTGGAAAATACAATTTTGTTCACATTTTCGACTAATATCGCAGTGAGCTAGCTATCATGCATAAAAAGGAGGAAAGATATTTTTGGCGAGCTGTAGCCATTGCAATGCTTTAGAATGTGGCTGAAAACCTCAATTATATTGTCATTTCCGGCTAATATTGTGGTGAGCCAACTCTTTTGCATACAAAAGGA